>NC_061121.1:191117684-191252135 GCF_002878395.1 Capsicum annuum
TTACCTTTTACTGTCAACGTTTTGATTTTATCGTGTGTTCTGCAGACACAACTATTTTCTATGGGAACCCTTTTTATAAGGCAAAGGTATTTTAAAACAAGATTCTCTTTGTTTTTATAAAAAAAAAATCTTTAAAGAAAGAATATATTCTTTTTGTTACAACGCCTCAGTCATAAATATAACAATTGTTATGAATGTTTACATTGTTCTGGTCCTAAATGTTGGATTCGAAATCGAGAGTGCGTTATGCGGAAGCTATTAGTTGCAAATCATTGTGGTGAAAATTCAGAAGATACATAAAACAATACTAAAAAGCTTAATATTATTATATTATTTGGCCAATTGGACTACATATAAAACCTAATATTAGAAACATAAGACTAATAAGAGAGAAAATCTCCCCCTAAATGAAAATCTTAAAAGACTACATTGTGGATGCTATTGTGTTATGATATGAGAAGGGTCTTCTATTTATAGACGTCCAAAACTTTTCCTCCAAAAGAGAGCTTAGCCAAATATAGAAAAAAATTATATTTTTTTCTTTCAGGAAAAATAAAAGTAATTATGATAACTTTTATTTTCCTTCTAAGAAAAAGTAAAACTTAAATATAGTAAGAAAATAGGGCAAAAATCCCAACACTAATTAAGTAGTTAGGATCGGCTATATAAAACTGTGACCATATATATTTGTTTAATTTAAATTCATCTCTTAAAACAAATATTCGATGAAATAAAAGATAATTACATTGATTTCTCTGTTTTATTGGAGGTACGAATGGAGAAACTTTCCATTTGATGGAAACAATATCCATGCCGTAGAATTTAGTACAGGGATTTGCTCTGCCATAGACATGAAAGTTGCTAAAGTCTTGTGACTCAACATGTTAAATAATGATGTAGTGGGAATCACAATATCTCAGGTCAGTGATATGGACAAATTATGCATATTTCAAACAATTACGCACTGCCTTCTGAATATATATATATCACGAGGCCAGTGCTAAACCCGGATCCAATTCCAACATATAAAAATAGGAATTTTAATTTAAAATATGAGTTGTTATATACTTTTTACGTTATAATTGATACTGTAATGATATGTCAAACATATTTTTTTAATAATTTTTTTTAATAATTAAAGTTTATATTTATGTAATTAGATAATTTTTGAAGAGAGGAAGAAAGTATTATCATAGAATTAGAATATATCAAAATACCAAAAACAGTTCAATATTTTCATGATTTAAAATATTTAAATAATTATAATTTGAAGAAGATCATATATATATAAAAATATTTATATTTTTGTGATTTTGTGAGTATCTAATTGTTTACTAATATATAAAAATAAATTTCCTTTGATATTTATTGAGTTTTAATTTCATTCTTTATTTCATGTAGCAAGAACTTTTACATAATTCATTTTTTTCATCTTATAAAATTATCTAATACAACAAAATATTTCAATGACTTTAAGTTTATATTATATATTATAACCTTAGTTTAAAAGTTTTACACAAATTAACTTCATAATAATCTATAAGGATACTAAATAATAATTAAACTACATTAATAGATTACTTCATGCAGTCCATTTACTTGCCGTGTTGATGTTCTACACACCTCCTAAAAGAATATCTTATTCATTACTTTTTAATTATTGCTTCATCGTTTTTCATGCTTGCTAAAAAAAATAATATATACAAGCTATCATTTATTACATTACCTTATTTATTATATGTTTTTTGGATGATTGTACAAGGATGACATAGTTCTTGGGAATTTTTGTCCTTTTCCACTTTGCTAAAAAACTTCTTAACATGCTATTCTTCGAATAATTCTACTATAAAGTAACTAATATGAACTCATTTTATTATACCATGATTATCAGGAATTTATGAATTTAGCTATTATAATTATAAATGAAAATACCTATTCTGGTAGATTAAGCTCTTTTTATTAATAATCTTTCCTTATTGTAGGTTATGGTTAATTGTGTATGTTAATTATTGGAATATCCACAATCATCCAAGAGTTAGCAAATAATTACTTAAATGGGAACCCTAGATATGTGTTAATTATGAGAAATGTTAGAAATGTTAACTTAATTGTTAATATTATTAATTACGTTATCTTGTTAACTATGTTGTTATTTATTTGTTAAATATGAGAAGACTATTTAAAAATACATAAACTTTTAGAGAAATTAGAAGAATTTTAACTAGTTACTATCCAGAATATAAGAAGTTAAATAAAACAAAAGAAAACCCCCACAGATTAGCTTACTTAATTACCTTAATATTTAGTAATGAGACAAAATTAATAATTTATTTAAAATTTAGAAGAATGAGATACATACCAACTAATTATGATGAGATACATACCAACTAATTATGATAAAATCAGATTTCGGTATCCACCAAAATATTATAAATATTGTACAGATGAATAACATAACAAAATCACAAAATTATAAAGAACTAAAACAAATAATATTTGAAAAACAAAAAGAATTAAAAATAAGAAAAGAAAAACTATAATATAACATGATTGTTGGAGTATGCCAAAAATCAATAAAAGCACAAAAAGAAAAAATATCATATTTAGAATCATAAAATAGATAGTCTAGAGTACATATATCAACATGATCTATACACTATCAAGTAGATAAAATGAATAAAGAAGAATTTAATAATAGATGAAAAAACATATGAAAATTATGAAAGATTAAAAATAACAATAGTATTTTCTAATTTAGGAAAAAGATACAAGAAAATAGGTGAACATTTACACTTAATACTAGAAAAAGAAGAACTAAAATTAGAAGATAAATTAACAGCCATGGTAAGACTAGCAAGAGAAAACGAAGAAATAGACAGGAAAAAAGAAATAGATAAAATAAAACAACAGAATACAAAAGAAATAAGAAAAATAGAAGAAACTAAAAATAATAGGATTGTCGAATTAGAAAAAGAACTGCAAATCCTAAAAGAGTTGTATGAAAAAAGACAGAAAGAAAAAGATAAAGAACAAAAATTATTAATTGAGATAAATCAATTTAAAGAAAAATTAGAAAATAAAGAATTAGAAACTAATGAAATAGAAATAAATACGATAGATGCTGAAGAAACAGATAATTATGATTCAGAATATAGTGAAACATATACAGAAATCTTAACAAATATAGAAAAACTAGAAATTAATGAAAAACAAGAAGTAATTAATAAAAAAAACTTAAAAAATACAAACACGAAAATAAACACTCTTGATAAAAAAGACGATGAAAATATAATACCTAATACATCAGAAATAAGAAAACCTACATATTATTATAATGATAAGTTTAAAAGATATAACCTAAAGGATGAATATAACAAATGGACACCAAAACAAATAATTAATAAAAACTATAACTTCTCAGACTTAGACTGTGTAATAGATGTAGATAAAACAATACAATTATGGATAGGATATATAATAAAATAATTATTAGAAAATGGTATAAATGCAATAGATACACCAGAATATATACAAAGAACACTAATAGGAACAACAAAATTATGATTTTTAAATTTAACTGAAGAAAGTAAAAAGGTATTAAGGACTGATAAAAAAACGAAAGGAACAACAGTAACTAAACTAACACCTATAGACATATTGAAAAAATATGAAATAGCTATAAAAGATGAATTTACCAGTATGACAATAGAAGAAGAAGAAGAACAAAACAAAGAAAAAGATACAAATAGGAATTTAATGTTAAAACTAGCAATATGTAATATGTGCTATATAGATGAATATACGTGTGCATTTAAAGAACACTACTATAAGGGAACATATAATACAGAAGAAATAAAAGAAGTAAGAAGATTATATTTTAGTAAATAACCTGAACCATTTAGCTCAAAAATGATAAAGAGTTGGGATGAAGCAAAAATAGTAGATACCCTAGGAGCAAGAATAAAATTTCTACAACAATGGTATAGAAATCTATGTGAAAATACAGAGAAGAAATAAAAATAGAAAAATATTAATAAGAAATTTAGCATATTGCAAGGATAAAATAGCACCCCAATTTGGATGTGAAGAAAAATATTATAAGAAAAAAAAAGACATAGGAAATATAAGAAGTACAGAAAGTCAAAATATAAGTATAAGAAACCAAGAAAAAGATATTATGTAAAAAATTATAAATATAAAAGAACATATAGAAAAAAGAAATCTATAAAAGAATGTACTTGTTATAATTGTGGAAAACTAGGACATTTAGCTAGAAATTGTAAAATGCCTAAAGGCCCAAAAAAGAAACAAATATAAAAAATAAAGATAAAAAATGCAGAATATATGCAAATAGATTATATAGATTATGAATTAGAAAGTGACGATAGTATATATGAAATTTCAAAAAATGAAACAGATAATGAAATAGATAGTAAATCAGATGAATTAAATGACTGAAGAAGATATAAAAATAATAACAAAGGAAGAATATTTAAATGAAGAAGGAACAGATCAGAAAATAATATTTCATAATAATATATTTGAAGAGATAAAAGGAAAAGAATTAGATTTAAGTGTAGAAAAAATATTTAAAATGCCAACAATAAAAAACATATTTAGTAGACAAAAAGAAGAATACTACGTAGTAAGCCAAAAAGAACATGTAATAGACTGTAGATATGCAAAAGGTAGAGCTAGTATACCACTAGTAATAAAAAAAATAATTAATAAAGAAATAAACGATATAAAAAGTAAAGACCCAAAAAATATGTACACCTTGGATAGTTACCTAATTGTATAGTATACATATACGATATATTATTATATACAAAAACTAAAGAGGAACATTTAAAATTACTAAAACAATTTGCAGGTATACTAGAAAATTCAGGAATAAGTTTAAGTGAAAAGAAAACCGAAATTATGAAAAATCAGATAGAGTTTTTAGGAATACAAATAGATAAAAGTGGAGTAAAACTGCAACAATATATAGTACAAAAAATAATAAATTCAAAAGAAGAATTAGATACAAAAAAGAAATTACAATCATTTTTAGGATTAGTAAACCAAGTAAGGGAATATATACAAAAATTAGCAGAAAACCTAAAGCCATTACAGAAAAAATTAAAAAAGATGTAGAGTATAATTACAACGAAGAAGATAAAAAACAAGTTCAGAAAATAAAAATACTTTGTAAAGAATTACCAAGATTACAAATTTCAAACGAAAATAAAAAATTTACATATATAGTAAAAGCAGATGCAAATGAATATAGTTATGGAGGAGTACATAAGTATAGATATGAAGAAGAAAAATTAGAACATCATTGTAGATACTACTCAGGAACGTTTAATGAAACAGAAATAAAATGAGACATAAATAGAAAAGATTTATGCTCATTATATAAATGTTTATTAGCATTTGAGCCATGTATTGTATATAACAAGTTTATTGTACGAACAGATAATACACAGGTCTGATGGTGGTTAACAAGAAAAATATAAAATTCAGTTACAACGAAGGAAATTTAGAGATTAGTATTGAATATTAAATTTTACATTTACAATTGAAGTAATCAAGACTAGCAAGAATGTATTGCAGATTACATATCAAGACAAAGATACACAGACTGATATAATAGAAGATGATACTTTAGAAAAGATATTCAAAACCCTAACTACGCTTTCACTGAAAGTGGATAGTATGGGAAATGAGATAGAAAAGCTAAAGACTAATGAAGTTAAACTGAAGTCTGAAGCTATGACTCAGATAACTCAGCAGTGTGCGGAGAAATGTCGATCGGAAGACAGTAAAATTCTAGAGATAAAAGGAGACGTTGGGACACTCCAAAAAAACCCATAACATTTATCAATCTACTTCTGCAGGTTCAAGCAAAGGAGTTAGAAAGAACCCAAATATGGACTTGAACAAAATATTTGACAAGCCATTTATACCAAAAACACCAAAAGACCCTTTGTTTATACCCCCACAAACTACCACATATCTAGAAAGCCTAAACCAAGAAAAGAAATCCTATAATCACATAACCAGATTATATATTAAAAACATCCACAAAATACAAACACATTTAAACCTTAGACCCAGAGCAATCAATATCCAAGAACCAAATACAGATTACATAACCCAAAAACTACAAGGATATAATAAGTTAATTGCTTTACCAAAAGCTAACCCAAATATAGTTAGAACATGTTTCAGTTATAGATTACTTAATACCGTATATACCCAAGACGGAAGTGAGTTAGCAGCTATACCAGAGATATATAAAGCAATTACTACTTACAAAAAGATAACCAAAGACAACTTATTTTTTATAAATTTTTATACAGCACCAGCAAAGATATTGTATGATGAGATTAAATCAGTTATACAAGTCGTGAAAATAGGAATGACAAAAGATATGATCATACCAGAAGATATTGAACCACAGGCAGAAATACCAAAAATAGGTATACCAAATTTTTACGCAAAATAAATGAATTATTGGAATATTCACAATCATCCAAGAGTTAGCAAATAATTACTTAAGTAAATAATTACTTAAATGGGAACCCTATTTGGAGTTACTATTCAAGAGACCAGCTAATGATTTATTCAAATTCAAGAGAGTTAAGACAAGCAGATATTGAGGAAATTCAGAGATGAATTATGACACTACTTAATCCAGAACATTAAAGAAAAATTTATTGTAGAAGAATTATTGACTAGATGTTGCAAGATAATTGGACATAAATATCCAGACCATCTGTGTTCTAGGTGTAATGGAGAAGACAATATTATACCAGATGTACAGTTAGAATGAAAGGGACAATCAAAGGAAATAACGGATGGAGTAATGACAAAGAAGAAACCAAGTAGATAAGGACACAAGGAGATAGAAATAGATAAATCAATAAGAAGAAAAAGAAGATTCAGAAAAGGACAAGTGCATTATTAAAGTTACGTAAACTATTTAAGCTTTTAGTCTTTTCTATTTAATGTAAAGTAGCTTTAAGTCTTTTCTTTCATAAAACTACTTTGACTTTTGTAAAGATATTTTCAACTTTTTATAAAGATTAGTACTAGTGTAAAGTAGGAATAGTATAAAGTAGAAACAGTGTACAATAATTCACGTGTTTTGTAGATTATAAAAAGGCAAGGCATTTGCCAAGATAAGACAAGACTTTCTACACGAAAATCAAGCCTTCTTATACAAAAAAAAAAAATTCTCTCATATAATCAATAAAGATATTCAATTTTACACTAATCTATAGATGAGCAAAGCACAGATTTATCAAATTTACCAGAACAAGTATTTTCATTTATAATTATGAATAACTAAATTCATAAATTCCTGACAATTATGATAAATAAAATGAGCTCATATTAGTTACTTCATAGTAGAATTATTCGAAGAATAGCATGTTAAGAAGTTTATTAGCAAAGTGGAAAAGGAGAAAAATTTCCAAGAACTATGCCATCCTAAAGGTGAAACCGGTAAGGCAAAGAAGCCGTGATAGGGAAGTAGCCAGAGTAAAGGCGCTGTTTAGGGAAAAAGTATCCAGATTATCATGCTAATAGTGACTGAAGAACATGTTATTTAAGAATAATCTAGTATATAGTAATCTAAGATGATCATATTTTGTTATGTATATGATTGGAGGAAATATTTAGAAAAATAGCATCATATGAAAAATGAATAATTATTTACCTGATGAAATGATAGATGAATTTAAGATACTTGTTTTATATGTACTTAAGGATATAGAGATAGTAGATATAAAGAAAATTATATGGGAAAAGGTATTCAATATTGAAGATGAAGAATTAGAAAATTGGAAAGAAGATGAATTAGAACAAATACACTTAAATGCAGATAGCTACTATTCATACCTAGATAATTATTATTCAGACGGATATTATACAGATTAAAAATATTAGAATATATTAGAAGAGTTAGAGAAAAACAAAGTTGACTATATGAAGAAATTAATTACAAGAATCAACTTAAAAGAGAAAAAAATTAATTAGAAGAAAGATTACTTAGAATAAAATTAACCTTAGAAAAAGATAATATACATGAACAATAAATGTTAATGAATCACATCGATAACATAGAATTACATATCAAATATAGTACGATTATAATAAGTTATTACACAGAAATTTATAAAATCACAACTATTATAGGATAAAATGATAAACTACGACTACTTAGAATATTGGAGAAAAGATATGGAGCAAATAAGATTAATAGAAATAGTAAGTTATCCGCACTATCTGCACCCCCTACAATTGAACCGTAAGAGTGTAGTTGAAAATCAATCCAAACTTTAATTTTGTATTAAAAATTATTTGAAAGGAATTTTTTGAGCTAAATTGATTGTTAATTAAAGATAAATAAAGTTTTAACTACCAGGTAATTTAATAAATGACAAGAAAGGACCAATAATAAATGTCCAAGTGAAAATAGTCTTAACCAAAATAATAATTAAGGTAAAAATAAAAATATATTAGAAAAAGACACCATTAATTACCATGTGTGATAATTTTACTTAACAAAAAAAGTGAAATACCTAAAATATTATTTTGAGGACTATAAAAATTGATATCCTCTCTCATATAGATTAGTAATAAATAGATATTTTTAAAGTTAACTAAAAATAAAGGATGTCAAGTAAAATAAAAGTATTGTGTTGATCTATATATTTTTGAGAAGTTATTGTTGTTTTAAGAAAAAGTAAAGCAACACATGTTAATTTATCCACATGGCTACTCAATTTAAAAGTTGGGAAAACTTAAAGATTTAAAATTTGGTACAACTTAAGATTTAAAATTCGGGACAACTCAAAACGTTTTACTCTTTAATTGTGGAGTGAAAGTGATTAAATTCTTGTAAATGACAAACAATCATGAGAGGACGACCAATTTGAGACATCCTCATTTATTTATAGTAGTAAAATAATATCAACTTAATATTGGTTTTTAGTCATATAATAATTTACTTATCTAAATAAGATTAACTTTTTCTTGAAAAAACTATTAATACCTTCTCATTACATAAAAAGCATTATTTATTTTGAACCGAGTGTAAATGCTAAAGGTACTACTTCCTCTATCTCAATTTATATAATTGATTATTTTGTCAGTCTCTAAAAAATGACATATTCCTATATTTAATATAATATCACTTTAAAATGTCATTTTGTTTTTAATAGAATGATTTATAGTCATATAAATATTTATGACATATTTAAATCATAAGTTTTTAATTTTTTTTTTTTTTTTTTGTTAAACTTTGTGTCAAGTCATACTATCCTGTATAAATTGAGATAGAGAATAAAATATAAATTCAAGAAGCAAGAGAGAGAAAAAAATGTTCACAAAAAAGTTACTATAATATTACTATTCAATTAGATCAGTCCACATGGAATGAAACTACAAGAAAAGGAATGAATGTGCATACAAATAAAAATTGATAAAGTGAAGCCAATATCTATTGGCCACGCTAGCTCCTTAGCTTAATACGAAGTTCAAACTATTTTCTAGAAAAATAGTAAAACCAAATTTAAAAAAAAGAGATGAAATAGAAAGATTCAAGTCTATCAAATTCACGGTGTGTTCTTAAGGAAATTATTCTCTTCAAGTACCCGAGGTTATGGAATATATCCTCCCAAGATAAAATGAATCACTTCGACAGAATAGTGGTACCTTAAATTCTGTCGAACTACGAACACACTCAACGACAATAAATCACACTAGAGTTTTTTTCAAGAAAGAAGAGTGTTTTTTCTTTAAAATTTCATGTCTAGACCTGAGGAAAAATTTAGGTATGTATAGACATCATTGATATAATCCGGTTTAGCTCCAAGCCATTCACTAGAAGTTAAGCCCGGGAGCTTCAAAGGATCCAAGGATTGTTCATGAAGCGGGAGGTACTTGAATAATCCTCCTTACCATCAAGAGGGTGTCATTTATCGATGATCGCACTCGCATTAGTCCAAGGATCGTTGGAAAAGGCAAGAGAAGGAAAAACAGGGCTAGAAAGCCCCTTGGAAAGGACTTATGCCCAAGGTGCTTTGGATCCGCTTTTGATCTGCTCTAGCATTTCAAGAGCGGATCAAAACAGCTCCTAGTGGGACTTTTCTTGCAATTGGGTCACTTTTTGGCCCTAAAATTGTAATAATAAGCCAAAACTATAAATACTTTAGAGGCTATCTCATTATCTTAGTTTTGCTTAATTATTAATGAATTGATGAATGTTACTTCATTGAGTGAGAGTATTGAAAATTTTTTGTTGAAATTTATTTTAGAAACGTTGTTTTAGAGGGCGTTCATCTCCCTCTTGGTCACCATAGGAATTCGGTGTTCAATTAAATTGTAATTGAGGGTATTAGAGTTTGACATACTCTTTTGTTCTTAGTTCTTTTCTTATGTCTAATTGTCTATCTTATCGATTATATTTAATTTTTCATATCATTTTTAGTTTTTGTATTTTGATTACATATCATTTGGTATCAGAGCCGAGCTTGATTTCGTTCCTACGAAGTCAATCTTGGGTCTAGTTGTCTTAGAAAATTGAAAATAAAAAAAAATATTATTCACGTTTTAGGTCTTGGGTCATATTTTGAGTTTTTGATTTTTGTATTTTCTTGTGTTTCTAGTGTTAGATTTTCATTCCCTTAGATTTTCATTCTCCAACACTATATGAGTCTATAAACCAAATTTAAGTCAAATCAAAGCTTATTTGAGAGTTCTATCCTTGTTGGAAGCTTGGGTTGAACAAGTTTGAAGTGAATTAAAAATCTAAAGATTTTGGTGAAGAATTTAGAAAAATTGATATTTGTAATGAGTTTATAAGGCTAAGAAGTACCTAATTTTAAAATTTTGACTCATTCCAAGCTCCAGATTAAAAGTTAAAAAGATTGATGTTCTTGGTGTGTTCTTGAAGAGATTGTTATTTTCATATTGAAAATTTATCCAAAGGAAGGTGTTTGTTCCAAAAAGAAGGAAGAAAAATTTTGAAAGGGTATTTTTGTTTGAGCATCTAAAAAGATTTCAAGAATATTCCAAGAGAAAATTACATAAAGGACATCAAAAAGGGCATTTTCGGCCTTAGAATAAGCAAAGGGTGGCCAACTTGCCCTTGACCTGTGCCCAAGATGTGTTGCAGCTGCTCCCAGCCTGCTGCTACACCTCGAGGAAGTATTTAGGGCCTCTTCTACGTCCAACCAGAGCTCGAGGTGCGTTGGAACTGCTGCCACAGCTCAAAACAGTGAGCAGCCTTCCCCACCTGCACTGGAAGTGCTCTAAAAGTGGGTCCAAGGTGTGTGACACCTCTCAAACGCATGTCAATCCTTCCCAACATCCAATTCAAGTTTCAAATGCATTATAACACTTCTAAAATCCAATTTGTTCAGGTTTGATTCCTTAGTTTCATTCCTTGATTCTTAAATTCAACTCTTGATTCTTAAAACTATCAACAACTAGTAATTCACCTACTAAGTTGGATAATTTATTCTTGAGTCCGAATTCTTTCATCATTCCATTTCTTTCAAGCTTTTCTCTTTTTAATATCATTTTTAATTCTTGATCCAAGTCCTTACATCTTTATTTGAGTCCATCAAACAAGAATCAAACTTGATCAAGAGTAGAACTTGACACCTCGATTACCACACGAAGTATAAACCATCTTTCAATATTTGTGATCCAAGTGTGAGGTAAACAAAGGTGTGAAGAATTTGTGAGGTTAATTTTTTTTAGCACTAACGTGTTTTTTTTGTGAGTGTCTTTATTCATAGGTACAATGTCTACGGAAGGTGAAACTTCTCAAACCATGGATAACCATTCAACAAATGCTATCTTGTCAGCCATTGAAACTCTCAATCATAAAATTAATTTTATGGACGCTAAGATAAATTCACTAGATCTTAAAGTGAATTTTTATTGAAGGGAGTGTATCCCTTATTGGTGGAAGAGTGGATATCGTGGAAGTTCGACAAAACACATTTCTAACCACATTTCAACACTTCTATGCTTCAACTAGTGGGCATGCTTCAAATCCTTTGGTTCATATTTCCTCAAAAAATCATCACCAAATGATCAATCCACCAATACAAGCACATGATTCCGTTCCTAAAGGCACTACATATCCACAAACCCAAAATCCTATTCGACTACTCCAATCTAAATTCAACCAAACACAACATGATGAATCTTGAACTTGAATATCCCAACCTTCACTTAACCAAATTCTCCCATTTCAAGTACCCTTTAACTAAAACCAACCCATCAAAATAGATTAGGAAGAAATAGAAGAAAAGCAAGCGGAGTTTGGAACATTTGATGAATACAACATGTTAGTAGAGAAAATGAGAGGTAGATCAATGGATCAATGAGGTTATCGAGATCGAGGAGAAAGATTTGGTCCAGTGTCTAATGGTAGAGAAAACCTGGGAAACCGACCTTAAGGTTATGATCAAAGGAACCAACAAGGTAATAGGGATCAAGATGTAGGTATCAATTCAATCAAGGTTAGTCTCTAAACTTTGAAAGGTGAAAGTGACCCCGATGTTTATCTCTTATGGAGGGCCCTCTAATGAAAGGATCTTCCAAGTTAATGATATCACCAAAAAGAAGAAAAGTTGATATGCCATAGTCTATTTTGAAGGGTATGCAAATACATGGTGGGATTATGTCAAAAGATTTGGAAATGTGTTGAATGAAGGACAACCCCTTCCATGGGATGCGTTGAAGGTATTCATGAGGAAAAGGTATGTTTTAGAGAGTAATAAACATGAGCTACTTTCCAAATTGTACAACTTGAGGCAAGGAAGCAAGAGTGTTTTGGCCTATTATGATGTATTATAATAATTGATCTTGAAGCTTGACCATCGAGAGAATGTGAACCATGACATCATACGTTTCAAGTTTAGATTGAACAAAGATATCTCCTCATGCATGACAATCCACAAGTTTGAAACCATAGAAGAAATCTTCCAAGAAGCCTTGGAGATTGAGAAAGATATTTATAATGACCCAAATTCTAAACCCCCAATGCTACACGGTGATTATGATCCCAAAGGACCACAAGATAACCCTTTTCTGGTACCTGTAACTGAGCACTGCATAATATACTGTATAAATATAGAATAAAAGGCTGAAAAGCCATAAGGTTCAAAAATCTATTAAAATATAACATCTGGAGATACGGTATATCAATACCAAAATAACTGAAATAACTATCTGAACATGCTAGCTGAAAGCCTCTAAACTGTCTAAAAAAGGAGTTGATGGGACATGTCCCCAACTAAATCCAACTAAAAAAATAAACTAAGTACTGAAAAACTGAAATAGTCAAATAATAACATCCTCGAATGATGAGGACTCACTGCTAGAGCTCGTGCTTCTGAATCTATGGTATAAAACTCTATAGATCAAAAGAAAAGTATGCATCTATACGTGAGAATGTACTGGTATGCAAGTAAGGTAAGCTAAAAGGTTCATATGCATGAACTATAACTGACTGACATGAACACGAACATGACTACGTGAGGATATATGCATGAATATGTGAACTATAACTGAAGTCATGATAATACTAAATCTGAATACTGATAACATGAGTTTCGTTTTAACTGAGTGACTATGTCTGACAATCTTGATTCTAATGGAACTAGCTGAGTTTCGTGTTGAACTGTGTAACTGTATCTGACAGTCCTGAATCTAAAGTACTATCTAAGTTCTTTTACCGAGACTAACACTGAGACTGTGGGAGATAGTCATCTAACTGATATGCCCCTAATAAGTTATTATAGCTGAGTTGGGGTCAAATCTGTAACTACAATTGGAAGGGTGTCAATACCGTACCACTGGTAAGGACAAGCTGTGAGTGACCCTCATCTGGCAGTGTCCCTAAAGGAGAATGATGGGACCCTCATCTGGCAGTGTTGATCCACCTCATCAACCCTCAACTGACAGTGTTGTTGTCTCAACCTATGCTGGCTACATTGTTTTGGAATGCAAGGATTGCTTCTAAGGGTCACATTCTCTACTGTTAGTGAGTGCCCTCGTCCTTGGGTCCGCTCTGTGCTGAATCCTACTCCCAACTAAGTAGACACTAAACTGATTACACTGAGATGAATTGGACTGAGTTCATTGAGTTCTATGGACTGACGAAATGTTGCTGAATCTTGTTAACTGACTGGGTTCATGAAATTACTCAGTTTTCTTGAGTCATGTAACTGAATGAATTCTACTGATCATGGCGTGACTGAGATTATCATGAAACTGATACTGGCTCTAAGAACATAGTTAAATTGTCGGGTATAAATACCCCTAGGACTCAATAGCATAAAAGTAATTCATGGCACAAGTTCAAAACCACAACAATGGCTACATATATATCCATAATTCATTGACTAAGACATTTCATCAAACACTTGACATGCATTAACTTGTACATGAATGGCAATTTTATTCTATCATACTATAATGACACTTTTTCCTTCACATAGATATTTAATCAAACATATGGGGAAAGCACTTTGGTAATACCATTATCAATGCATCTAATTATCATAGTTGCATAAATAAATTTATAAGTTGAAGGGCTTATCATTAATATTATGCAAATCATCACATACTAGGATCAATCATTGGAACATGTAATTTAAAACATGAATCAAAACCCAACAACAATATGGACATGAATTTTAATTTAACTAAATCATGTCCATTCATAAATATACAATCTTTGGAATTTAAAAAGAGATTCTTGAGCTTCAAGGGTGAAAGGAACCCATGAATCAACACTTGACATACCTTGATTGTGAGTTTCTTGAAGTTATTGTACTTAAAGAACTTGAATCTCTTAGTTTCTTGAAGAAGGGTTGGGATCTAGTTCTTGGGAATTGATCTTTAAGAGAAACCCTAATTTGGTGTTGTAGATGAATAATGAAGTTATGAGCCCTGTTTTGGTATAGTTAGGTGTTAAAAAAGATGGAAAAGACCCAAACACCCATATAAAAATGGCTTTAAATTTCTGAATGGGATTTGCAATGGCTTGGGCGATGGTCCATTGCTGGCTCGACAGCCCGTCGACCTTCCCATCATACTAGGCTAGAATATGATCTTTTGGCCTTGGTTGCAACGATTTGGGCGATGGTCCATCGGCCATTCCATCGCACCTGGATAGAAGGTTGACTCACTGCCTCCACTGGATAGAAGGTTGACTCACTGCCTCCACTGCGATGGTTTGGGCAACGGCCCATCGCTAGATCGATGGTTCGTTGGCCCGTTCTGTCGCACCTAGGCAGTTTAGACTGCTTTCTATATTTCGACCATAACTTTCTACCCCAATATCGGATTTAGGAAAATTTGGTATCGATGGAAATCTTATTCAATTTTTCACTCAAAAAAATTTCAAAATATTGAAAATTCCACATATATAAAAGTGGATTTATCCTTTAAAGAAAGTATTTAATATTTTTAGGATGGTTTTTAGACTAGGTAGAAGTATGGGGTATTATAATATCTCCCCCTTGGGAACATTTGTCCTCGAATGAGACTGATTTAGATGGGAGAAATGATAAGATAAAGTACATACTGAACATGAACAACTGAAACATGACTACATGACTGACATTACTGAGATTCATGCTGATCATGCATATCTGATGCATGGTTTTATAACTAAACTGATACATGAATGCATGACTGAGAGTACTGATAAGCTGATCACATATATCTGATGAATGAATACATGACTGAACTGACTCATGAACATGTAACTGAACATGTACGGGTAAAGATACCGAGTTTGAAATGAAAACTGAGCATAGTTTGTGAATCTGATAGTCAAGAATTTTTATTGGGATTTCTTCATAAGAGTGTAACACCTCGAGTCTGGTACCCAAAATGCCACACGGTGCTCATGAGCCCGAAGGATCATAAGCTAACCTATGATTGATATCTATACCTGTATATGATCTTGGGTGTATTTATATGCCTAAGCATCATAGCTTACCCATATTTTAGCTAAGTTTGGAGAACAAAGTGCCTAGTTTCTTATATTCTTACTCTACTTCTGTGTAATTGAGCTAACCGATGTGATTAGCATGATTTTAGATATTAATGAGGTAGATGGAGACACAATGGGACTATGGAATGCGGATGTCATATGACACAAGAGAAAAGTAGCTTGTTGGACCAAATATGGCGCCTAGAAACTATGTTGAAGACTAATTTGTCATTTATAATTAGTTCAGGGACTTATAAGACAAATATGAGAGAAAAGAATATGAAAAGGACTTGATGCTGAATTTTTATTATAATTCATTAGTCTGTATTATTTTGAGACAGGAGAGGGGCGGCTTACTACTAGAGAAGTAACTAAACTTTATCTTCTCCAAGTTTAAGTGTACTATAGGGTGTGTGGTGTCCAAGTTTACATTGGCCATGGCAAAGGTGTCACCTAAGACATAGCCTAAGCCCACTACCTCAAGTAGGCGTTACCATGTGCGGCGCACACCTTAACTTGTGAAACACTTTATGCAGTGCACACCTTAATGTTGGCAATATCTTGTGCGTCACACACCCAACTGCACGCCCTCACTGTTTCACTTGTGTGATACCTTAGGCAGTGCACACTTAAACTTGTCTGATAACATATGTGCCGCACACTTACCTTTGTGCGATAACACGTGCGTCACACACCATACCGCATAGGCTCACTGTTTCACATGTGCGATGACCAATGCGGGGCACACTTAAACTTGTGCGATAACTTGTGCATCGCACACCTTTTCAGTTTCAACATATATCCATCTTTGAATTAGCTCAACCCAACCCGAATTTTATTTTTTTAATAGACTCCACACCCTAAATGCCCAAATTCATCCTTATTTTACCCCCAAGTCATACAAGATTTCTCCCTCACTATTCTCTTTGTCCTTCAAGATTACTTTTTGCTTAACAATCTCAAGAATTTCCCCGTTCCTTCCTTAATCTTCCATCTTCAAGGTAAGTTTTACTTTCTTAACCCTTAGTTATTGTGACCTTTTGTTATAGTTAATTGATTTCTTGAGGATTATGAATTAAATTCTTTCCATTTTTATATCAAAGAAGGATTTTGAACATCTTGAAAAGATAAGCACCATTGTTGTAGTACTTGATATTGTACATATGAGTAAATTGTTCACAACCAACATGGTAGTTGTGTAACCACTAGTTTCCATCATATTGTGTTGAACATAATATTGAGAAAATTGTGTGAAAGTGATGGTGTTCTGTATATCTTTATATGGTTGAAGTTGTAGGGCATGATTTTGTTCAAAAAGTGCTTTATTGAAATAAAATTGGGGAAATTAAAGTGAGTGAATTATATTGTGACTAATGTTGGTACACCATATCAAAGTGTATGTCGGCGAAGTCTGAGTACCCAACAATAACACTTAATTAGTTTATACTAACAAATTAAGTGTGGGGTGGTGACTTCACCACCTTCATCTTAATTGTAGTTAGTTTTATTATGTGTGGCTGACATGGGTGATGTGATGAATACATAAAAAATGGCTTCGATGATGATCTCCATGCAGGTGGCATGACTCCTAATGTGGATGTATAGTATTACTAGCTGGGTTCTTTAGCTTGTTATTTGCATTGGGGACAGTGCCTAGATTATGTGTGGGGTGGCTGGTTACTTTGCTGCTTATTTTGTAAGAAATTAGTACCTTTTCATTAGTATACTTTTGTGATAGAATTAGTTATTTTGTTTATTTTGTTTCTTGTTAGATGTTTGTTTGATTTAGTTATAGTTAGGTGCTTCTCTCGATGATGGATGGATGACGACCGTCTTAAGAGAAAATTAATCATTTGTTACATGTAAATGTTGTTTTGGATCACATGGCATTATAGCATGAGTATGAGATGGATCATTACGTTTGAAACACCCAGGATCTAGTTGTGATTGTTGTTTTTAGTTGAATTCATTTAATTATTGGGTTGAGAATCTATAATGCTCCTAATTGAGTTGACCATGTGCCATGAGTGTGTAAGACTATTGTATATTACTTATTGCAACTGATACTAGAACTTGCCTGGTATGTGCGCAAAGTGAAATAAAGATTATGAGTTTAGGAGGTGATTTAGGAATTTCTTTGATAGCCATTGTTCATGCCTTCTTTTGACCCATCTTTGTACATTATCTTAGCTAGTCCCATTGAGCCTTTAACTTATTCTTTTGCTAGCCTCATATGTAGCCTAACCCATTCTTTAATAGACCGTAATTTGATCCAAAAGCTCCTAAGCGCTTTAATATAAAATCAATTTGAGTTAGGAGTTAGAAAATAAGAGGAAACAGGTGAAATTGATGCCCCAAAGTCTAGTTATTGGCATGTGAAATTGATGTTGTTGGGAGTAGCAAAAATTGTTGAAAAAGTTCAAAATTTTATCCCAGACATATTACAATGAACCTGTTTTGGCCCTGGTCCTTCTTGGACATTGTGGACCTCAATTAAGGCAAATCTCTTAAGTTGAGGATTGCTATCATAGGGGTGTGTAATGTGAAATGGGAGCCAAAAAAATATTTAAAAGGGTTCTATACTCCCACCATAGTGTTTTTAATTGAGTTTAATGGTATGGGGTGAAAACAAAAGATATGAATAGATGAAAGTGGTGTAAATTGGTTGTTAGAAATTGGTATTAGTTGCATAATGTAGTGTATTAAAGCTCTTAGGGAATATAGTCACTATTTCTGGCTAAAATAGTTCCTACCCATCCTTTAGCCTGCATTACAACCCGTAAAAGACCTATTTGATCCTAATCTTAGCATTCTGATATTAGTGGAGCATTACACTAAGGGCACTCATATGGTCATCAGTTGTAATTTGAGAAGTCTTTGTAAGAGTGGGCGCAACTTGATTCTTATGTCCACATTGTTAGAAATTACATGATTGTGAGTGATTATGGGTAACATTCTTGTTGTGAGGGCACATGGTTGATGAAGGTTGGGTAATTTATATGATTTCTTTGCTTAAATAGTATGGATGAATTTGCTAACTTAATGAGTCTATTCTTGAGAGTAGGTTGTCTCTAGTAATGATTCATCAATATACTTCTTGTTCATAATTGTTATGTGAGCCTACTTGAGCATCTTGTTTTTCCTTCATGGGTGTTAAGACTTGTGCAATATGCATAAATGGATAAATTATTCGAGGATGAACAAAGCTTTAAGTATGGGGTGGTGATCTTGGGTGTATTTATACGCTTAAGCATCATATCTTACCCATATATTAGCTAAGTTTGGAGAACAAAGTGCCTAGTTTCTTATGTTTTTACTCTACTTCTATGTAATTGAGCTAACCGATGTGATTAGCATGATTTCAGGTATTAATGAGGTAGATGGAGACATAATGGGACTATGGAATGCGGATGTCATATAACACAAGAGAAAAGTAGCTTGTTAGACCAAATGTGGCGCCTAGAAACTATGTCCAAGACTAATTTTTCATTTATAATTAGTTCAGGGACTTAGAAGGCAAATATGAGAGAAAAGATTATTAAAAAGACTTGATATTGAATTTTTATCATAATTCATTATTCTATATTTTGAGAGAGGAGAGGGGTGGCTTACCACTAGGGGAGTAACGCAACTTCATCTTCTCCACCAAGATTGTGTTCACTTTTTGGTATGATGAATATTTCTATTGTGATTTCCATTTTATTAAGGATTAGCTAAGTTTATTAGTTAGGGTTATGGAAGCCTTGTAACATACAATCTATTACTTTGGGTTTTTGAATTCATCATGTATTCATCTGCTTATATCATACTCTCTTAATTTATCTTGAATTCTCTTGGTTGCAAACATAGACGATGTGCCTTAAAACTCAACTTGTTCGATAGAAAGGTTAAGGTTTGGAAAAGAGAGCAGTGACAAGAAAATAGGATTTCCAACCCCTATTTCATATGTTAATACCTTAACAGGATTAACTACTTGGAGATTTCGTATTGTTTTTGTAAACACTTTTGATTTGAGAGAACTAAAGTGAATTAGTCCTTGATGGTTGAGAAACACTAGGATTATGTTATTAAATACAATATGTTTCTCTGTAAGCATGATACATGTACGAATTCACGAAGCCCACAGTTAGAAAGTATTGATAACTACAAGGTGGACATAACCCTAGCTTGCTATTTCTCTGGATTCAAATAATAAAACATATCTCATCTTTTTAAACTGAAACCATTAATTTGTGAACTGAATAAAATTCCCTCTTTTTGTTTTTAGAGAAATGAATGATTAAACGTCAACTAATTTACATACAACTTAATTAGTACCATATTCCATGTGGGATTCGACCCCAACCTAGTTGGGTTGTACATTTGACAGCGACTGCTTACTCTCTCGTAAGAGAGGTGTAATTTGGGCATATCAGTACACTACATAATATACTGTATAAATGCAGAAATAAAGGCTGAAGGCCATAAGGTTCAAAGATCTGATAAAACATATTATCTGGAGATATGGTATATCAATACCAAAACAAAACTGAAATAACTGCCTGAACATGCTAGTCCAAAAGCCTCTAAACTGTCTGAATAAGAAGTTGATGGGACATGTCCCCAACTAACTCCAACTTCTGAATTAAATTAATTAAAGAGATAATAAAGTAATGGTCATGTCCTCGAAGGATAAGGACTCACTGCTAACTTTGACTGCTGAGACTGGAATGCTACTGATGCTCTGGAGCTCGTGCTTTGAACCTATGGTATACGACACCATAGCACAAATGCGTCAGTACATTTGAATGTACTGGTATGCGTGTGAGGTAGGCTAAATACAAAAGGGTTCACATGCATGAACTATACTAACTGACTGTATAACATGAATGTGAGAATACATGTATGACTACATAATAACTATAACTGAGTTCGTGATAACCTAATTACTGAGTTTGAGTACTGATAACATGAGATACTATTATCTGTATAACTGAAATAACTGATACTGAGCGACTGTATCTGACAGTCTAGGTTCTGATGTAACTAGCTGAGTTTTGTACTGTTCTGAGTTGACTGTATCTGACAGTCTTGAATCCTGTAAAACTATCTGAGTTCTATTACTGAGACTGAATAACTGTATATGATAGTCCTGATTTTGTATTGAAACTGTAGGAAGTAGTCATCTAACCGACATGCCCTAAATAAAGCAATATAGCTGAGTTGGTGTCTAATTTGTAACCCCAATTTGAAGGGTGCCAATACTGTGCCACTGGTAAGGACAAGGTGTGGGTGACCCTCATTTGATAGTGTTGCCAAAAGAGAATGGTGGGGACCTCATCTAACAGTGCTTATCCACCTCATCAACCCTTATCTACCAGTGCTGATGTCTCAATCTATGCTGGCTACATAGTTTTGGAATGCAAGGATTGTTTCTAAGAATCACACCCTTACCTGACGGTGTGTGTTCCCATCCCTGGGTTCACTTGGTGCTAAATCCCACTCCCACCTGAATAGACACAGAACATGATTAACTGAACTGAACTGGACTGAGTGAACTGAGTTTCGTTGACTGACGGAATACTACTAAGATTTCTAAATTTCTGAGATTTTTGAGATTATTGAGTTTATTGAGTTTTCCTGAGTCACATGACTGACTGAATTTCTATAAACATGGCTCGATTGAGAGTGTCTTGAAAACATGAAACTGGCTCTAGGCACACAACTAAATTATCGGGTACAAGTACCCCCTAGGACTGGATAGCATGAAACTGAAAAAGCATGACTTTCTTGATTACATGACCAACATCACAATCCATAATACAATAAGTTGGAGATTTCATGAAGTACAAGTTCTAAAGCACCACAAAGGCTACAAATATATCCATAATTCATTGACTAAGACATTTCATCAAACACTTGACATGCATAAACTTGTACATGAATGAGGATTTCATATTATTATACTAGTATAGCACTTTTCCTAGACATAGGCATTTAATCAAACACATGGGGAGCATAATTTGGTTTTACCATCATCAATGCATCTAATTGTCATGGTTGCACAAATAAATTTCAAATTTAAAGCATTTATCATAATTATTATGCAAATCATCATATACTAGGGTCAATTATTAGAATATGTAATTTAAAAAATGAATCAAAACCCCACAACATCATGAACATGAATATCAATTCAATTTAAATCATGAACATTCATAAATACACAAATCTTAGATTTGAAAAGAGATTCTTGAGCTTCATGGGTGAAAGAGACCCATGAATTAACACATGACATACCTTGATTGTGAGTTTCTTGAAGTTCTTGGACTTGACGAACTTGAATTTCTTAGTTTCTTGAAGAATGATTTGGATCTTGTTCTTGGGGATTATCTTTGAGAGAAAACCCTAATTTGATGTTGTCGATGGATAATGAACTTATGAGCCTTGAACTGATATAATTAGAGATAAAAATAGGTGGAAAAAGACCCAAATACCCTTTTAACAACTTTAAAATAACTGAACAAACTCTGCGATGGTCGGTGTGACGGGCCGTCGCTGGATCGACGGTCCGTCGGTCCTGACTGTCGCACCTAGGCAGAATAGGGGTTCACTGCCTCTGCTACGATGGCTTGGGCGATGGTCCGTCGCTAGCTCGATAGTCCATCATCCTGAGCCGTCGCCCTTAGGCAGAATGTGGTCTCACTATCTCTGCTACGACGGCTTGGGCGATGGTCCATCGCTAGCTCGATGATCGGTTGGCTCTCATCGTCGCACCTGGGCAGTTTTTACTGCTTCCTATATTTTGGCCATAACTTTTTCTTCTGATGTTGGATTTTGATGGAATGGGTATCGATGGAAAGCTTATTCAATTTTCCACTAAAAAAATGTGAAAATCATAAAAATATTACATGTATAAAAGTGGATTCATCTTTCAAAGTAAGTTTATAACATTCTTAAGATGATTTCAAGTTAAGTAGAAATATGGGGTATTACAAAGAGAGACTGTTCTGAATATCTACACCCTTAACAGGGACTATGAATGATGGGCCACCTATACACTTCTTAAGCAAGGAGACATGAAATACTAGATGCACTAAACTAAGATCTGAAGGAAATTCGAGCTTACCCTTCTTGCCGAACCTCTTCACTCCCTCCATGGGAGAGATTTTTAGGTACACATAATCACCAATCTTGAACTTGAGATCCTTTTTGTGCATATATGCGTATGATTTTTGTCAGCTCTAAGCTATCTTGAGCCTTTCTCTGATTAACTGAACTTTCTCTAAGGTATCGAAGACCAAGTCAGGCCCTACTACTGCAGCCTCACTAACTTTGAACCAACCGATTAGAGATCTGGATCTCCTACTGTAGAGAGATTTGAATGAAGCTATATGAATATTGGAATGATAGCCATTGGTTTATGCAAAATCAATCAAAGGCAAGTGGTCATCCCAACTACCCTTGAAATCAATTGCACATGCCCTTAGCATATTTTCCAAGGTCTGAATGGTCCTTTCTGCTTGAACATCTGTCTTTGGGTAAAAGGCTGTACTAAGATAAACTCGGGTACCAAGACTCTTTTGGAATGCTTTCCAGAAATGAGAGGTGAAATAGGTGCCTCTATCTGAGACAATAGACAACGAAACACTGTGTAATCTAACCAACTCCCTAATATAGAGTTTGGTGTAATCCTCGGCTAAATAGAAGGTATAGCTAATTTGGTCATTCTGTCTACAATGACCCACACTAAATCATACTAATGATGGGTACAAGGAAAACCCATAAAAAATTCCATGTTCACTTCTTCCCACTTTTATGTAGGAATATTGAACTCCTGTATGGACCCACTAGGCTTCTGATGCTCAACCTTAACCTGCTGACATATAGAGCACTTAGCCACAAACTCTGTAATATCTCTTTTCATCCCACTCCACTAATAGATTTCCCATAAATCACGGTACATCTTAGTAGCCCCTGAATGAATCAAAAAACGTGCGCCATGTGCTTCTATAAGAATTTATTGCCTCAAGTTATCTACACCTGGAACACACAGACGATCCTGACAGTGCAATACACCATCTCCCCCTTGGTAGAAAACCTCAACCCTTAGATCCTTGACTGTCTTTTTGAACTTGAATAAACTAGGATCTCTATCTTGTTCTTTCTTAACTTCGAAAACTAGAGATGATTCAAAACTACTCTGAACCCATATGTTACCCTCGGCTGAATCGACTAAGAGGATACCTAGTATGGAAAGCTGATGAACTTCCTGAGCTAACTTCTTCTTGCTGTCTTCAACATAAGCAACACTACCCATAGACAGTCTACTAAGAGCATCAGCCACTATATTGGCCTTGCCCGGATGATAATGGACACTCATGTCATAATCTTTCAGGAGCTCTAATCAACTTCTCTGATGGAGATTAAGATCTTTCTAAGAGAACATGTACTGAAGGCTTTTATGATCTGTGAACACATCTACATGAACACTGTATAAGTAATACCTCCAAATCTTCAAGGTAAAAACTACGACTGCTAACTCAAGGTCATGAGTAGTATAATTCCTCTCATGAGGCTTAAGTTGTCCGGAGGCATAGGCTATGACCTTACCATGCTGCATGAGGACACAACCCAAACCCACTCTAGATACATCACAGTAAACCATGAACCCATCTGAACCATCTGGAAGAGCTAAAACTGGGTTTGAGGTAAGTCGAGTTTTCAAATGCTAAAAACTCTTCTCACAAGGGTCTAACTACTAAAATTTGAATTTCTTCTGAGTCAGTCTGGACATAGGGGATACAATAGAAGAAAATCCCTCAACAAACCATCTATAATAGCTAGCCAACCCCAAGAAACTCCTAATATCTGATGGAGAGACAGGGTGAGGCCAGTTTCTTACTGCTTTATTTTTTTGAGGATCAACTCTAATGCCATAACCAGAAATTATATAACCAAGGAATGCTACTGAACTTAGCCAAAATTTGAACTTACTGAATTTGGCGAACAACTGATGATTTCTGAGAGTCTGCAATACTATTTTGAGATGGTCTATAGGATCACACTCACTATGGGAATAGACAAGAGTATCATCTATAAAGACTATGATGAACATGTCCAAGTACAGCTTGAACACACGGTTCATCAAGTCCATGAAAGCTGCTGGGGCATTGGTAAGACCAAAGGACATTATTAAGAATTCGAAGTGACCATACTGAAAGCTAGTTTTAGAATGTCACATTCTCTGACTCTAAGCTAATGATAGCCTGATCTAAGGTCTATCTTAGAGAAATAGCTGGCACCCTAAAATTGGTCAAACAAATCATCGATTCTAGGAAGTGGATACTTGTTCTTGATTGTGACTTTATTGAACTGACGGTAATCAATGCACATTCTGAGAGAATCATCTTTCTTTTGCATGAATAAGACTGGTTCTCCCATAGGGACATACTAGGCCTGATGAATCCCTTATCTATGAGAAATTCTTAGAAGATCTTAGAGAAAGACATATGAGTATTCATTCACTACTGGGACAGATTCAATATTGAGAGTTTTGGAACTAATTTTCTTAACTCAAACAAGATGATAGAAACATCCCTTAGATATTATTTTCCGTGCTCGAAGGTAGGAAACAAGATAACCTCTGAACGCTGAAGTACTACCCCTCTACTCTAGGACAGGTTTATTTGGAAATTAAAACTGGACTACTCTATTTTTGAAGTCGACTGTGGCATAGCAGGAATGAAGCCAATCCATGCCGAGAATAATGTCAAAATCAGTCATCTATAATTCGACTAAGTCTACTGATGTGATTTTCTAAAATATCATAACTAGACAGTTCCTGTATACCCACCTGGCTATGATGGTTTTACCCACTGGGGTAGAGACTAAGAAGGGGTCTGCTAGAATTTTGGGACTAACTCTAAAATCAACTGCTATATAAGGAGTAACAAAAGACAAAGAAGCTCTTGGATCTAGCGAAGCGTAACTATGAAAGTGAAAATGAAAGATCTATAAATTCTATTTGAGCACTTCCCACTGGTTGTGCTGGAAGTAGGACCCAGCTGATTCGGGTAACCGAACTAAACTAAGGAATGGTTTTGCTGACCCTGTAATCCTGATTGAGAACAATCTCTAACTCTGTAGCCTGGCTTGCCATATCCAAAACACACATCACTACTATCTCTTCAAATACCCTTGTGGTTCTTACCATAAGTCTAACAAAGAGAATAGGTGTGGGCACTGCTAATACTTTCCTGAGGCTTAGAGTTTAGCACCCTATATCTGTCACCATCCCTGAACTTAGGAGCTGGAGCAGTGGCTGAAGAAGGAGCTGGAACGGATGACTTTAGGCAGAACTGAGAATGGTTACCACCCTCTGACTTAGGCTGATTGAAGTTGAAGCTATCAGTTCTAGCTTTCTTATTCCACTTCTCTCTCAGCTTAATCTTCTGCTCTTCTATCTTTTGAGCATGGATCATAAGCCTGGCTATGTCCATCTCACCAATAAGCATTGCAGATCTGCACTCATTGACCACACTATCATTTACCCAGAAACAAACTTACTCATCTTAGCCTTACTATCTGCCACCACATGAGGATCATATCTAGCTAGTTGAGTAAACTTAAGAGAATACTCTTTTACTTTCATATTGCCTTTCCTGAGGTTGATAAATTCTAACACCTTAGCATCCCTCAGCTCTCGGGGGAAGAATCTATCAAGAAAGGCAGTGGAAAACTCCTCCCACTTAATAGGCCCTGCACCTATAGCCCTCTCTACTTTTCACTATTTAAAGCAAGTGTGAGCCATATCCTATAATAAATATGTAGCTAAATTAGCACTCTCACTAGAAGTAACTCCGATGGTATTCGTAACCTTCTAAACCTCATCAAGGAATTACTGAGGGTCCTCACTGACTTAGACCTGAAAAAAGATGGAGGATTCATTCGAGTGAAGTCGCAAATCCTAGATGCAGCAGTATTGGCCACTGGGTTGGCTGGAACAACAACTGTCCATTTATTCTGAGCAGTAACTGAGTTAGAAAGAGTAGTGAATGTAGCACTAAACTCTGTATGAGAAACACATTTGTCCAAGGGGTCTGCTTGGACGGGCTAAGGGGATGGATGATTTCCATTTCTTCTTTTGGGAGGCATATTCTATAAATGACAGAAAGAAATAAATTAGACTGAGAGTTTAACTTGACTCATGTTCACTCGCTTGATATGAATACTGAAACAAGGAAAATTGTTTCTAAAATATCTCATAGCCTTCTATCCATAAGTGTGGCGCGTAACACACCGATGCACAAGACTCTACCGGATACAGCTTTCAGACTTCCTATAACACTGTTGAACCTTAGGCTCTAATACTATGTTTGTAACACCCCAGATTCTGAACCCGGATGCTACACGGTGCTTATGATTTCAAAGGACCACAAGCTGACCCTTTTCTGGTACCTGTAACCGAGCACTGCATAATATATTGTATAAATATGGAATAAAAGGCTGAAAAGACATAAGGTTCAGAAATCTATGAAAATATAACATCTGGAGATATGTTATATCAATACCAAAGCAACTGACATAAGTGTCTGAACATGCTAGTCTGAAAGCCTCAAAACTGTCTAAATAAGGAGTTGATGGGATGTGTCCCCAACTAACTATAACTACTGAAATAAACTAAGTACTAAAAAATGAAATAGTTAAATAATAATATCCTCGAATGATAAGGACTCACTGCTAGTCTGTCTGCTGAACAACTAATCTACTAATGATGCTCTAGAGCTCGTGCTTCTGAATCTATGGTATAAAACACCATAGTACAAAAGAAAAACATGCGTCAGTATGTGATAACGTACTGGTATGCAAGTTAGGTAAGCTGAATGCAAAGGTTCATATGCATGAACTATAATTGACTGAAATAACTATGAACATGACTACGTGATGATACATGCATAAATACGTGAATTATAACTGAAGTCATGATAATACTAAATCTGAATAATGATAACATAAGTTTCGTATTAACTAAGTGACTGTGTCTGAAAGTACTGATTCTAATGGAACTAGATGAGTTTCGTGCTGAACTGTGTGACTATATTTGACAGTCCTAAATTTGAAGAACTATTTGAGTTCTTTTACTGAGACTGAGACTGAGACTGCGGAAGATAGTCATCTAACCGACATACCCCTAATAAGCTATTATAGCTGAGTTGATGTCCAATCTGTAACCCTAATTAGAAGAGTGTCAATACCACACTATTGGTAAGGACATGTTGAGAGTGACCCTTATCTAGCAATGTTGATCCACCTCATCTACCCTCAACTGATAGTCTTGATATCACAACCTATGTTGGCTACATAGTTCTGGAATGCAAGGATTTCTTCTAAGGGTCACACCCTCTACTGTTAGTGTATGCCCTCGTTCTTGGGTTCGCTCGGTGCTGAATCCTACTCCCAACTAAGTAGACACTGAGCTGATTATACTGAGACAAACTGGACTGAGTTCATTGAGTTCCATGGATTGACAGAATGTTACTGAATCCTGTTAACTGACTGAGTTCATGAGATTACTGAGTTTTCCTGAGTCATGTAACTGACTAAATTCTATTGATCATGGCGTGATTGAGATTATCATGAAACTAACATTGGATCTAGGAACATAGTTAAATTGTCGTGTATAAATACCCCTAGGACTCAATAGCATAAAAGTAATTCATGGCACTAGTTCGAAAGCATAGCAATGGCTACACATATATCCATAATTCATTGACTAAGACATTTCATCAAACACTTGACATGCATTAACTTGTACATGAATGGCGATTTCATACTATCATACTATAATGGCACTTTTTTCTTTACATAGGCATTTAATCAAACATATGGGGAGCATACTTTGGTTATACCATCATCAATGCATCTTATTATCATGGTGGCATAAATAAATTTGCAATTTGAAGGTTTTATCATTAATATTATGCAAATCATCACATACTAGGATCAATCATTGGAACATGTAATTTAAAACATGAATCAAAACCCAACAACAACATGGACATGAATTTCAATTCAACTAAATTATGAACATTCATAAATACACAATCTTTGGAATTTGAAAAGAGATTCTTGAGATTTATGGGTGAAAGGGACCCATGAATCAATACTTGACATACCTTGATTGTGAGTTTGTTAAAGTTCTTGGACTTAAAGAACTTGAACCTCTTAGTTTCTTGAAGAAAGGTTGGGATCTTGTCCTTGGGGATTGATCTTTGAGAGAAACCTTAATTTGGTGTTGTAGATGAATAATAACGTTATGAGCCCTGGTATGGTATAATTAGGTGTTAAAAAGGGTGGAAAAAACCCAAACACCCTTAGACAAGTGGCTTTAAATTGTTGAAGGAGATTTACGATAGCTTTGGCAATGGTTCATCACTGGCTCAATGGCCTGTTGATCTTCCCTTCGTACTAGACCGGAATGTGATTTTTCTGCCTTGGTTGCGACAGTTTGGGTGATGGTCCGTCGCTAGCTCGATGGTCCATCAGCCATTTCGTCGCGCCTGGCCAGAAGATCAACTCACTGCCTCCGCTGCAACGGTTTGGGCGATGGCCCATTGCTAGATCGATGGTCCGTCAGCCCTTTCCATTTCACCTGGGTGGTTTAAACTGCTTTTTGTATTTTGGACTTAACTTTCTACCCCGATACCAGATTTAGGTAAATTTGGTATCAATGGAAATCTTATTCAATTTCTCACACAAAAAAGTCAAAATCTTGAAAATTCCATGTATATAAAAGTGGATTTATCCTTTAAATAGAGTCTTTAACATTTTTTGGATGATTTTTAAACTAGGTAGAAGTACGGGGTATTACAATATCAAAGAAAGAGCAACTTACAAACCAAAAAGATACTCATCTACCAACACTTGGAGTAAAATTAAAGAGGTAGCATATTCATTATTGGTATGGAACAAGAACAAGGACTATAAGTCCAATGAATAGAAGCCCGTAGAGAACACCACTCCAAAGTACCCACCAAGAAATAAAGGTAACAAATATCCTAATCCTAATCCTAAAGGTTTTCAATGTTTTAAATGTCAAAGGTGGGGACATAAGGCAAGTGAAATTTCCCAACTAGAGAAATCTGATACTTAGGAAAATAAAATTGTATTACCTTGGAGAAGAGGTGGGATTAGAAGATGAGAATGATGAAAAAGCCCAAGATTAAGAGGGGTCCCAAGAAGCTGAGTAAGTAGAGGAGGATAATGAAGATGCTTGGCCTCAAGATGGAGAGTATGAGGTTTCAAATTTTGTTGTGAGGCATGCAATGATTACTAAGGCGATAGATAACCCTAGTCAAAGAGAGAATCTATTTCATACTAAATGTCTTATAAAGAAAAATGTGTGATACTTGATCATTGATAGTGGAAGTTATGCTAATGTGGCTAGTGCTACTTTTGTTGATTTCTTGAAGTTGCCCACAACCAAACATGCCACACCAGGCATGCTTCAATGGTTAAATAATTGTGGTAAGTTGAAGGTGACTAGGCAAATGGTGATTCGGTTTAAAGTCAGGAATTATCATGATGAGGTACATTGTGATGTGATATCTATGCAAGCTTGTCATCTCTTTCTTGGGAAACCATGACAATATGATTATTCAAGCAAGTATAATGGGAGGACCAATCGGTAATCTTTTGAGTTAAATGGTCAGAAATTCACTTTCCATCCACTTTCACCATGTCAAGTAAAAGAGGGTCACCAAAATTGAGAAAATTAAAATAAAAGGGTATAAAACAAGGTGAGAAAAAAATACCAAATTGAGGAGAGGGATATAGAAGAGAGGTTGAAAAGGAAGAGTCCCATGGTGGTATTATCTAGGAATAAAGATCTTTTCAAAGAGCATGATGAAAAAATACCCATGTTCCTCCTAGCCCATGCTTTTCATGCTAACCACTCTTCTTATCTTATTCCCCATTCTATATCACTTGTTTTGCAGGACTATGAAGATGTGTTCGTAAAGGAACTTTCCCAAAGATTATCTCTAATTCAGGGAATTAAAGATCAAATTGGTTTGTGTCAAGTTCCCAATTACCCAATAAATCAGCCTACTAAAGTAATACAAATGACACAAAAGAGATCCAAAGGCAAGTTGATGAACTCCTTAATAAGGGATACATCAAAGAGAGCATGAGTCTATGTGTGGTTACAATGTTGCTAGTGCCAAAGAAAGATGGAACATGGCACATGTTCATTGATTACCGAGCCATCAATAGTATAATGGTAAAGTATCACCACCCAATTCCCCGTTAGGATGATATGCTTGATGAGTTGAATAGTTCTTGTGTATTTTCTAAAATAGATCTTAGGATCAGGTACCACCAAATCTGGATGCAATCGGGTGATGATTGGAATACCGCATTCAAGACCAAGTTTGGTTTTTATGATTGGTTGATCATTTCTTTTGGCCTCACCAATACACCTAGTACCTTTATGCGGTTGGTGAACCATGTGATAAAACCATTCATAGGGAAGTTTGTTGTGGTATACTTCAATAATTTTCTAGTTTATAGAAAATCCCTTGAAGAACATGTCTTACATTTGAAAATATTTTTGAAGTGCTTAGAAAAGAAAAGTCGTATGCTAATCTTAAAAATATGTTCTTTTGGTGTGAATGAAGTTGTTTTCTTGGGATTTGTTGTGAGCTCAAGAGGAGTTGATGCGGTGAATCTAAGATATAGCCATCAAGAATTGGCCAACTCCGAAATCCATTGGTGATGTAAGAATCTTCCATAGGTTTTCTAGTATCTATAGGCAATTTTTCAAAGGATTTAGTGACATCTCCTCTCCCTTGAGCTAAGTGATCTATAAGGATAAACCTTTTAAATAGGGAGATGAGCAAGCCAATGCATTTAAAGATTTGAAGGCTATGCTTAGCTCTGCCCCCTTATTGCAATTACCTAATATTTATAAGATGTTTGAGATTGAATATGATGCAAGTAATGTAGGAATAGGTTCCGTCTTAATGCAAGATCATAAACCTATTGCCTTTTTTAGTAAAAATCTCAAGAGCGCAACTCTAAGTTATTCCACATATGATCTAGAGTTATACGCCTTAATTAAAGCCTTAGGTAATTGGCAACATTATTTGTGGCCCATGGAGTTTGTGATTCGAACCGATCATAAATCCTTGAAACATCTTCGGGCACAAGATAAACTCAATAAAAGACATGCCAAGTGGATTGCTTTCCTAAAGACTCTTACTTATGTAATTCAATACAAAAAGGAAAAGGAAAATGTGTTATTCGATTCATTATCTGGGAAGTATGTACTTTATCTCTACATTGTCTTCTAAATTGATGGGATTTGAGAGTCTAACTACAATGTACCTCGAGGAGTCTAAAGTTTCTTAAATATATAAAGATTGTGAGACATGGGGTAGGGTAAGAGTAAGACCCCGCAAAAATACTAAGCTCAACTCAGTCTTTTAATCTTGCTAAGGGGTCCTAGACTTAGAAAATTCTAGCTATGTACTCAAACTTAGAATTATTTTGGCCTTTGTAAGTTGGTAACTCTATTTTACGATTGTTATGACCTTAAAATATTGATCTTTAGGTTGATTCATAATTAGAAATGTAAGTACGTGTTTTCGGACAAGTTTCAGATTTTTTAAACCTCGTTTAGACCATGTTCGAGTGACTAAAATAGTGAGTCCATTTAATATCGACGCGTCGCATCATCCATCGCGTCGACAAATAATATTCCTCTCAGTTCAGTTCAAATTCCAGTGAACCGACGTAGACTCAACTCAATGCGTTGGCCATCGCATTGATGCCTATGACGCAGCGCGTCAATCTGCACGTCAATAGTTTAGTTTTTAGTTATTAAAAATATGCATCCTAGGGATTTTTGGATCTTTTCCCAAGTCCTTCAGCCCAAAAACATAAAATTAGCCTTCTATTTACAACATACACATATTATTTCACAAATTACTCAAGAACAAAAATCCTAGGTGATTGAATTTCAAATTCAAGGCTCAAGATTCCATCATTAATCTTCAAGAATTTAGCAACCAACATATGTGAAGTGTTCATCCAAAGGTTCCTTCCACCCTTGAAGTCCAAGAAACTTTTTTTAAACCTCAAGTAGTTTGATTTCATGATTTTCATGATTGGAATTTATGTGTATTCATGATTATTATTTGAATTAGGTTTCTATTTCATGATTTATTACACGTTTCATGTGGAATTAATTATTATGTGTGTAGATTCATGTGAGTCCTTGATTAAACCCTTGAAATTGTGAAATTGGAATTGAATCATGATATCACATGTTGTTTAGTATAATGTGCATATATTATGCCCTCCAAGTGTTTGATAAAATACCTCTATAGGTAAATTATGAACAAGTGTGCATTTTTATGCTGTGCAAGATCATGTGATGCTTTACTTTTTATGATATCGAGTCCTGGGGGTATTCAATACCCGACAACTTAGCTATTTACCTAGAGCCAGTGTCAGTTATAGAATAATCTCAGTAATGCCTCGATCGGTAGGATTCAGTCATGTTACAATCAGTAGTACTCTTAGTCAGTTATAGGACTCAGGAAAATTCAGTAGACTCAGTATCATGTCCAGTCTAGTTCAGCATTCAGTTCAGACCTCAGTAAACTCAGTCAACTAATAAAATTCAGTAGTATTTCGTCAATCAACGGAACTCAGTAAACTCAGTAACAATTTAGTCAAGCCTTGTATGAACTAGAAAAATCAGTTCAGTGTCTATTTAGTTGGGAGAAGGATTCAACATCGAGCTAGCCCAGGGATGGGGGCATTCCTGCTAGTAGAGGGTTTGACTTTTAGTAGAAATCCCTGAATTACAGAGCTACGTAGCCAGTGTAGGTTGAAATATCTTCCTGCCAAATATTATGAGGGTTGATATATCTCATATGAGTTTTTCCTACCAGGAGGGTTGATAAAAGAGCTTTTTGTCAGAGAGGGTTAACTCACAGCTTATCTTTACCCGTGGCATGGTATTGAAACCCTTCAAACTGGGTTTCCAGGTTGGACCCTTATCTATTTAGAAAAGGTGCAAGTCAGTTAGATGATTACCTTCTACAGCCTCAGTTTCAGTTCCAATCTCAGTATAGAACTCAGTTTAATTCTAAAAATTTAGGATTGTCAGATACAGTCCCTCAGTTTAGTACAGAACTTAGTATAGTTCTATAGAATCAAGACTGTCAGATACAGTCACCCAGTTATCAGTTACACATTATCAGTAAACTTAGATATCTGTAAATCAGTAATTCAGAATTTAGTATCTAGTGTTATCACGATCTTAATTACAGTATACGTATTCATACACGTACTCTCATTCAGTTATATTTATGTCATTCAATCAGTATTGTTCATGTATATGAACCCATGTATTTTAGCCTACCTCACTTAGTATACCGGTACATTTAAAGTACTGACGCATACTTTTCTCCTGAGCTATGATGTTTTATATCTTAGGTTAAGACGCACGGGCTCTCGATCATCCCTAGCAGTTACATATTTTCAGTAGTCAGATTTAGTGGTGAGTCCTCATAGTTTGAGGACATGATTATTACTTCAGCATTTCAATTATTTCAGTAGTTCAGAGTTAGTTGGGGACTTATCCCATCAACTCTAAATCTCATACAGTTTTGAGGGTTTTTCAAACTAGAGTATTTTTCAGGAAGATGTTTCAGTTCTGGTATTGTTATATTGTATTTAGTTATATTATAGTATTAAACCTTATGGCATATTTTCCGCCTTATTTCCGCATACTATAGTTTTATTATTTATTTATTGTAGAAGGTACCATTCATGGGTTAGTTTGTGGTCATTCAAGTTATGAGCACCGTGTAGCGTCCGGGGTACAGACTCGGGGCGTTATAATAAGGTGGGAGAGGGACAGTGCCTCTACGCCTTACTCTAAGTTTTATGGCTTTTTGTTTAAAAGAAGAAGGTTGTGTGTGCCCTCTAGCTTATAGAGAGAATTGTTTATAAGAGAGACACATGAAGAGGGTATGATGGGTCGCTTTGGAATTGACAAAACCCTTGGAATCCTAGAGGAACAATTCTATTGGACCAAGATCCATCAAGATGTTGCAAAAATTTATGGCCAATGCTTGGATTATAGAAGTGTAAAATCCTGCCTTCTCTCTCAAGGGTTATACACCCTACTACCCACTCCTCAATGCCTATGGCATGACATATCTATGGATTTTGTCTTGGGATTTCCTAGGGCAAGGAGGGGTAAAGATTGCATTTTTGTTATGGTTGATAAGTTCTAAAAAATGGTCCATTTTATTCCATGTCATAAAATTGATGATGCTTCTAATGTGGCTTCTTTATTTATTGAACATGTTGTCAAAATACATGGAATTCCTCAAACAATTGTTAGTGATAGGTACTCTAAATTCCTAAGTCACTTTTGGAAGTTATTATAAGGGAGGATTGACACTAAATTGCTTTTCTCAACATCTTGCCACCCACAAATGGATGGGAAAATAAAGGTGGTAAATAGATCCTTGGGTTCTATGTTGCGCACCTTAGTTAAAGGAAAAATGTCCTCTTGGGAGGACCACCTACCTCTAGTCAAATTTGTTTATAATCATGTTATCCATTCCACTATTGGTATGACTCCCCTTGAATGTGTTTATGGTTTTAACCCTTTACCCCTTTAGATCTCACTCCTTTGCCTAGTGATGTTGTGGTAAGCTTAGATGGAGATGAGAGGGTGGAAACCATGAAAAAGTTGCATGATAAGGTGAGAATTTGCCTTGAGAAGAAGAATCAAGAGATGGTCAAAAGAGTAAACAAGGAAAGAAAGCGACTTCTGCTTGAATTGGGTGATTGGGTGTGGGTGCACCTCTAAAAGGATAGGTTTCCAACCCGAAGAAAAGACAAATTAATGCCACGAGGTGATGGTCCATTTCAAGTGCTTGAAAGGATAAACGACAATGTCTATAAGATTGACCTTTCTCCACAATATCATGTGCACAATACCTTTAATGTGTGCAATCTTTCATTCTTTGACCTGATAGAAGATGGTCACCCCTTGAATTTGAGGTAAAATTCTTCTCTCAATATGGAGAGAATGATACAATCCGATTTATCTCCAAGCCATTTACTAGAAGTCAAGCCCGGAAGCTTCAAAGGATCCAAGGATTATTCATGAAGTGGGAGGTACTTGAAGAATCTGGATCTTGGGTGCATTTATACGCCTAAGCACCATAATTTATCCATATTTTAGCTATGTTTATAGAACAAAGTGCCTAGTTTCTTATGTTTTTACTCTACTTCTATGTAATTGAGCTAACCGATGTGATTAGCATGATTTCAAGCATTAATGAGGTAGATGAAGACATTATGAGAGTATGAAATGTGGAATGGCATATGACACAAGAAAGAATAGCAATTTTGACCAAATGTGGCACCTAGAAAATATGTCCAAGACTAGTTTGTCATTTATAATTAGTTCAGGGACTTAGAAGGCAACTATGAGAGAAAGGATTATTAAAAGGGTTAAATGCTGAATTTATATTCATTATTCATTATTCTGTATTAGTTTTTGAAAGGAGAGTGGCTGCTTAGATTGAAGAGAGAGAGAAACGTTTTTCTCTCTTGTTTTCAATATTCGCACACCAAGATTGTCTTCTAGTTTTTGGTATATGAATATATTTATGGTGCTTTTCATTTTATTCACGAGTAGCTAAGTTTATTAGTTAGGGTTATGGAAGCCTTGTAGTATACAATCTATCACTTTGGGTTTTGAATTCATTATGCATTGACTTGTTTATATCATACTCTCTTTGCTTATCTTGAATTCTCGTAGTTGCAAACATAGAGGATATGCCTTAAAACACAACTTTTTCAAAAGAAAAGTTGATGTTTGGAAAAGAGAGTATTAACAAGAAAATAGGATTACCAACCCCTATTTCATAAATTAATGCCTTAGCAGGATTAACTACTTGGATATTTTGTATTGTTTTTGGTAAATGCTTTTAATTCGAGAGAATTAAAGTGAATTAGTCCTTGATGGTTGAGAAACACTAGGATTATGTTATTAAATACAATACGTTCTCTGTAAGTACGATGCATGTATGAATTTGTAAAGCCCATAGTTAGAAAGTATTGAAAACTGCAAGGTGGACATAACCCTAACTTACTATTTCTCTGAATTTGAATACTACTACACATATTTTATCTTATTAAACTGAAACCATTAATTTGTGAGCTGAACCAAATCCCCTTATTTATTTTATGGAAACAAATGATTAAAAGTCAACTAATCTGCATACAATTTAATTAGCACCATATTCCCTGTGGGATTCGACCCTAACCTAGTTGGGTTATATATTTGACAACGACCACTTACTCCCTCGTAAGAGAGGTATAATTTGAGCATTATCAAATCCTCCTTACCATAAAGAGGGTGTAATTTTTTTATGATCGCATTCACATTATTCTAAGGATCGTTGGAGGCGGCAATAGAAGGCAAAATGGGTCTAGAAAGTCCCTTGGAAAGGACTTGTGCCCAAGATGCTTTGGATCTACTCTAGCATTTCAAAAGCGGATCAAAATAGCCCCTAGTGGGACTTTTCTTGCAATTGGGTCACTTTTGGGCCCTAAAATTTAATAATCAGCCTAAATTTTAAATACTTTAGATGTTGTCTTACCATCTTAATTTTTTCTTGATTATTAATGTATTGACGAATGCTACTCCATTGTGTGAGAGTATTGGACAATTTTTGTTGAACTTTGGGTTTAGAAACATTAGTTTAGAGGGTGTTCATCTCCCTTTTTGTCACGGTAGGTATTAGGTGTTCGATTAGATTGTAATTGAGGGTATTACTCTTTTCTTCTTAGTTACTTCTTTTTTTATGTCTAATTATCTATCTTATTGGTTATCTTTAATTTTTCATATCATCATTAGTTTTCGTATTTTGATTCTGTATCAATCATTGTGTTGCTTCATGAAGATAAATAATGGTTTAGAAAGATGCACCCCTTCATAAAGGTGCAACTCTTTGGAAAAGGTGTAAACTTTAAAAAAAAATTACAATCCTTTGGAAAGGTCATAACCATCTAATTTGAAAAGGTGTTTATTTAAATTGCATCCGTTCTCTTGGTGTCTTTCAACAAAAAAACTTATTCATTTTCCATTCATACATCTTAAAAACCTAACAATCCCTCACATGAATAGGGAATGACTATTTTATAAAAATTTTATGGAGGAGTGTGTGATTTACAAACAAAGACTAGTTACATCTAGTAGATAAGTGGATTTTCCATTGAATTTTCTATAGTGAGCATGCATCGGATGCACTCAGCCAATTGGTAGATTTGATAACTTTGAATCATCGAACTTTAATGTGCACCTAGACAATACAAGTTACACAACCAACCTTTTACCATTTATAGTTCTCAGGATTTTGTTCGTTTCATCTATGAACAGGTCTTAATTTTATGAGAGCGTATAGAATAGGCCTTTAGTAACATTCTCCTTGAAGAGGATTCCACTTTAACCTCACATAGGTGATTCCTAAATATTTTAATCCTATAGATCAAACTATTTGGTCAAACCTACCAAACTTAAAAAACATTAAAAAGCTTCAAACCATAAGCCTTATCTTTGTTCTCTAAACATTGCCTTCATCATGAGAACCAGTTGAGTATATTGACAATGTTGAACGGTCAATCACAATTTTATTCGATCTCCTTGAACCTAGCTCTTGGGATCTCCAATCAGCTAGGTAGAGTTGCCGTTATGCTGACTTGTCCAAGGCTATAAAACTATTTTCTTTGATGATCTATCAACTTTCTCTATAGATAGGCCTTTTGTAAGTGGATCCGATAGATTATCCTTTGACTTCACATAGTCAACAGTGATAATTTCACTAGAGAGTAGTTTTCTAATAGTATTATGTCTTCATCTTATATGATGAGTTTATCATTGTAAATTATGCTCCCTACCCTACCTATCGCCTCTTAACTATCATAGTGTATACATACAGGGGTCAAAGGTTTGGGCCAATAAGGAATATCTTCCATGAAATTTCAAAGTCATTCAGCTTCTTCAACGGCTTTAACTAACACGATAAATTTAGGCTCCAATGTAGAGCAAGCAATACATGTCTGTTTGGATAATTTCCAAGAGACTGCTCCTCCACCTAAAGTAAATACATACCCACTAATGAATTTTACTTCATTCGATTCAGTGATTCAATTTTCATCACTATATCCTTCAATTACTACTGGGTATTCGTTATAATAAAAAGCATATTCTTGAGAATGTTTTAGATACCCCAAAACTCTTTTCATTGTCATTTAATGAGTTTGATTGGGATTACTCATGTACCGACTCAATTTACTAATAGCACATGCTATATCTGGTCGTGTACAATTCTTGATATACATCAAACTTCCTAGCACTCTTGTGTAGTCGGACTATGAGTCACTTTCACCTTCATTCTTTTGAAGAGCAAAGCTCACATCTAATGGAGTCTTGAAAATACCAAAATCTAAATACTTGAATTTTCAAGTACCATTTTAATATAATGAGACTGTGACAACTCCAACCTTTGTGGAGTTTTATGGATTCTTATTCCTAAGTTCACATCCACAACTCCAAGGTATTTCATATAAAACTTGCTCTTAAGCATTCGTTTCAAAGTATTTATGTTAGAAATGTCTCTATTGATGATTAACATATCATCCTCATACCAACAAATAAAGACCTTATAATTTGGAGGGTTTTTAATATAAACACATTTATCACCTTCATTTATCTTGAAGTTGTGTGCCAATATGATATGGTCAAACTTTGTATGCCACTATTTGGGTTCTTGTTTTAGTCGATAAAGTGACTTAACAAGTTTGCATACTTTATTTTCTCAACCAGGAATCACAAAACTCTCAGATTGTTTCATGTAAATTTCTTACTCTATTTATCCATTTAGGAATGTTGTTTTAGCATCCATTTGATGGATTTCGAGACCATATACCACTGCTAAGGCAACCAATATCTGAATAGACGTAATCCTTGTTATGGACGAGTATGTATCAAAATAATAAGTGCCTTCTTTTTGTCTGAAACTTTTCACTAAAAGTCTTGCCTTGTATTTTTCAATAGTACTATCAACTTCCATTTTCCTTTTGAAGATCTATTTAGAACTTAAAGGTTTATTTCCTGAAGAAAGATCAACCAACTTCTAAGTATAGTTACTTAAGATTGAATCGATCTCAATATTGACTTCCTCTTTCCAAAAGGAAGCATCCGAAGACAACATCACTTCTTTAAATGTTTGAGGATCATTTTAAAAAAATGTTATAAAGTATGATCCAAAGGATGTTGACGTTATTTGACATGTACTATGCCTTGTATATCATTATTAAGTACATTCTGATTTGGTTCCTCTCAAGGTCGTCTTGATCCTCCAATAGACTGCTCATGTCTAGTTGTATACAGATTAATGTGTTCATAGAACTTAATATTATTTAATTCAGTTATCGTATTTTCATTGATATCTGGATGTTTAGATTTATGAAAAAAAATAATCGACATGCTTTACTTCTTTTAGCATATCCAATAAACGCTCAATCCATAGTCTTAAGTCTTATTTTTACCCTTTTAGGCATGAAAACTTGGACATTCGCTAGACACTCCCACACTTTGAAGTATTTCAAGTTGGGTTTTCTTTCTTTTCATTTTTCATATGGAATTGAATGTATCTTACGATGAGGCACTCTATTAAGTATTTGGTTAGCTATAAGGATATCTTCTCCCTACATGTTTTTGTAGTAAACCCAAATTTATGAGTAAGGTATTCATTATTTTCTTTAATGCTTGATTTTTCCTTTTCTCAATTCCTTTTGATTGAGGTGAATACAGGACAGTAGTTTGATAGACAATTCTATTTTCTACACATATCTCCGTAAAAGGAGATTCGTATTCTCCACCTTTATCACTTTTTATTGTTTTGATATTTTTATCCAATAAATTTTAAAATTCTATTTTATATTGCCTAAATGCGTCTATTGTTTCACATTTACCATTCATAAAATAAATATAATAATATCTATTGCACTCGTTAATAAAAGTTATAAAATACTATTTCCTATCACGAGATGGTGTTGACCTCATATCACAAATGTCTGTATAGATTAAGTCTAAGTGATGAAATTTCTTTCAATAGACTTATATGGATACATAGCATACCTAGATTTCACACGTATTTGACACTTTAATTTATTACACTCAATGTTAGGTAAAACTTCAAAGTTAGTCAGTTTTCGCAAAGTTTTGTAATTGATATGTCCTAAACGTTCATGCCATAATTCATTTGACTCAAGCAAGTAAGAAGAAGCCTCAACTTTCTTTATTTCAACAACCATTACGTCAAGTTTGATAAGGTCCTTACTGAAGTAGCCTTTTCCTACATATGTTTCATTCTTGCTTATTACATTTTTCTCCAAAACAAACACATACTTCAATTTATTTTTAATGAGAAATGCTGCCGTCTACACTAATTTCTTCCTAATAGTAGGAACATGGAGAACATTGTTAAGAGTCAACACCTTGAATGAAGTCATTTTTAGGAATATTTTCCTACTTTCTTCAACCTTGGCTGTTGCATTATTTTTCGTAAAGATCACTTCTTTCGGACCAGCATTATCATAAGTAGCAAAAAGTTCTTTGTTCGCACAAACATGTCTAGAAGCTCCTGAATCAAACAAACATTCATTTGTATATCTGACCAGATTGCTCTCAGTGATCATAACACACAGATTTTCAATCTTTTTCGTTATTCCAACATGCTTATCTGATATCTTTTCTTGTTCTTATCCAGAACTTGACTATTTAGAACTTTGTGGCCAACATCACTTTAATTGTAGCACTTGCCTTAGAACGTTTCTTGTTTTGCTCTATCTCTTGTCTAAAAGACTTCTTATCTTCTTATTACTGGGGGCAGGACCCGTGTTAGCGCCGGTCCAACATTGATTATATTTAGATTATTTTAAAATTAAAAATTTGAAATTTGAAATTTGATACCGATCAGATGCTAAATTGTAAAAATGTATGATCACTTGGCAGACATTTTAAGTTGTTAACTATTGTAATTTAGGATATTTTTATGCAGTTTTCAAATAATAAACGTTACTCTCCTTGTCAAAACTTTTGTGGTATTGATAGTCAATTACATTTTAAAAATAATTTAGGTTTTTAATTATTGTGATTTTAATACTTTTCTTCTATTTTTATTTTAAATGGCACTGATATAACTTTAAAAGTCAACCAAATATCGTATATCGTTTAAAATTTTAAGTTGTTAACTATTCTGATTTATAGTAATTTTTAAAATATTTTTTAAAAATATATAACAAATTAATTTTTTTTAATATTTTAAGTTGTTAACTATTGTAATTTATAATACTTTTTATGTAATTTTCAAATAATATACGTTATTTTCCTTATCCAAACTTTTGTGGCATTGATAGTCAATTATATTTTAAAAATAATTTAAGTTCTTAATTATTGTGATTTATAAAACTTTTTCTTCTATTTCAATTTAGGTGACACTAATATAATTTTAAGAGTCAACCAACTATTTTATATTTTAATTTTTTTTAAGTTGTTAATTATTGTGATTTATAGAATTTTCTATGTTTTTTTGAAAATATATAATAGATTACAAAAATAAAATAAACTAATTAAAATGGAGGTAAAAATGAAGGCAAGGGAAAGGACCAATGAAGTTGTGCCAATGCAGCCAAGTTGACTTTTTAAATTTTTTAAGTTGTTAATTATTTTGGTTTATAGTTTTTTTACATATTTTTTTTTTGAAATATGTAACAAATTAATCTTTTAGATACTTTAAGTTGTTAACTATTGTAATTTATAATACTTTTTATGTGATTTTCAAATAATATATATTACTCTCCTTATTCAAACTTTTGTGGCATCGAAAGTCAATTATATTTTTTAAATAATTTTAGTCTTTAATTATTGTGATTTACAATACTTTTTCTTCTATTTCAATTTAAGTGGCACAATACTTAGATGACCATAATAATTAATTAGGGATGAATAGTAAAATCATGATTGAAGCAGCGAAGCAGACATATCTTAAATGAGTTAGAACAACTAATTAGAAGTGTATAACAAAACTACTATAAAAATACTTGTGAAAAAATTAAAGTGGGTTTCATATAAGACACCAATTTTATTTACAACATCAAGAGTTAATTTATTATTTTATATTTATTTTACCTTTTCATTAAATATTATTAATTTTAATACAAATGACTTATAATAATTAATTAGGACTGATATTTAGTAAAATTACGGTTGAAGCAGCTGAAACATACATATCATATGTCATAAGACGTCAAGTTAATTTAAAGCATTAAGAGTTGATTTATCTTTTTATGTCTATTTTATCCTTTTTATTAAATATTATTAATTTTTTAGTATTTGGATGATTTCGTTTTGAGCCTGGGACAATGAGGATGAGTATAAGCCAACGAGTAATTAACATTCAAATTTTATATTCTACAACTTATTATGTTACTTCTATTAAAACTAAATCAGTTCTAACATCTCATTTTTTGGTCTCCCATCCAGTGTCCGGTGTTCACATTAGAGCTCCGACTAATCTGGATCGCGCGTTGCAGGACCTATTAAGGTGGCAACACTCCCAACAGAGTTTTCTCCATACCCAGGGTCGAACCCTCGACCTTTGGTTAAGGGTGAAGCAACCCCATCCACTGCAGCACAACGAAAATCGCTAGTACCAATACTCCGTAACTTAAAGGTGTAGTATACTATTTAATCAAATATTGAATGGAATGTTTTTCCCGTTTACAAAAATAATGTATTATTTCACGTTTTGTGATAGTGAATTATGTTTTTCCTCACAAGATAAACTCTTATTAGGTGTTTTTCTCCGATTTTGTTTTACTTGGTACATATTTCTTTACACAAATCTTAAGAAAATATTCATTAAAAATTTATTTTACTAAATTAACTTTATTAAATTAAAAAAAAATTAAATTTAACCATCAACATTTTATTTAATTACTTAATTATAAAGATATTATTTAAAAAATATTCTGAATTTGTTAAAACAAAAGTAAGAAAATATTTATTTTTAGTGTTAATACCAAATTAAAAAATGACATTTATTAGTTAAATGTTTATTAAAGATAGCAAATATTTACCCGCTCAAATTCAAATGAGAATCATAGAGTAAATTTTTTTAAATTTGATCTTATTCAAATGGGTAGGTATGGAAGAAACTACAGTAGTATATGACATTTAAGACTGAGGGTCCTACTTCTTATGTTATTGTATACGTGGAAATGAAAAAGTTAAATGGGACCAGCGCAATCTAGATATTTCAATGGAGGGCATAATTTTTAATTAATCATAAATGGATGGACCTTTTCTGTAGTTATTGATAAGGTCCAAACATTAAAACACAAAACACAATTTTTCAAAACAAAGTAATCTTGCAAAATATTTGATAGACCTTAATACCTTAAAATTTTGTTTTAATACCTATAAGCTAACATGTTAAAACCTTCTTTTCTAATATATAGAATTTGGAGCATCATCCTTAATAGGATCTGTAACCATCATTGATGATTTTTCATTTAACTCATTATCCTCTTCTATCTTGGGACGACTCACAAGATCTTTCAAACCATACAATTGATTTTCAGTCAGTATTTTTTTTTTTAATATATGAGGATCTATATTTGTGAATATTTACATGACATCATTTCCTACAATTCTTTGAAGTTTACACCAAAATATTTTTTCAGTTTCTCCATCGTTTTCATTGCTAGTGCAATATCTAAACGACTTAATGATACAACATTGATTGCCGTTGGGACAACATCATTCACAATCGAATTAATTTGTTGATCAGCTTCATTTATCATTTTCCTGTCAATCTTTGACATACACTTTCGTACTTCAGATACCAACAATAAAGACTTTAATCTTTAAACAACTTGTTTCTAGTCAATGATGAAGTTTTTATATCTTCAAAACATCAATCGAATGAACTTTGAAACCTAACGAACTTTATATAACTTCAAATCAAAATCAAATTCAAACAGAGTAAAAACTAGACATTTAAAACTCCAGAAACTAATATAGAGAGTTTACCGAATCGGTGAAGTTTTTATATTCTTTGAACCGAATTCCAATACTAATTTCATGGTGAAGTTTTAATATTTTTCTAACAGAGGAGGTAGAAATAAAAAGATTTTAGTCTCCACATAATCAGACTCAATATAGATTAAGTACTTAATTTATAAACGGTGATAATTTTTTTTCCTTTTCACCAGACAAGCCCCAAAAAATATATTTTCTAATTTCCTTAAGATTGTTGTTTTCCTCGGATTTAGTAAAATCTGTATTTTCCAATAAAAACTTCAAATACATGTTCAAATAATCATATAAACAATCAAATGAAGTTTAAACTCTCTATTTATAACTTTAAACTTTTAACAATAAGTTCAACCCAACTTATGAATGTCAACAAAAAGAAGTTCAATTTATTTTCTGGAAAATAAAAATATCAAATGTTAAGCACTTCAATACAAGTTCAAAAAACTTATGAACTATCAAAATGAAGTTTCAAAAACTTCAACCACAAGTTCAAACAGTTGAAGAACTATCAATATGAAGTTCAAATTATTTTCTGGAAAAATAGTAAAACGAACTTTAAGAAAAGAGATGAAACAGAAAGATTCACAACCATCAAATTTATAGTGTGTCCTTAAGGAAATAATTTCCCTCAAGTACCCAAGGTTATGAAATATATCCTCACATGATAAAATTAATCACTTAGACAAAATAGCGGTACTTGATGAGAGATAATTTTACCACTCATTCTTACTAAATATTTGTGCACATTACCTTGTTTTGAATGAATGAATAAGACATATTTGTGATAAAAAGCACTAACATCTACTCTTTGTAGGCATAGAGTTGAGGAGATCAAAAGATGTAGATTGGAGATGAAAATGATAAAAAGGGAGCAAGAAAAGTGCAGCTGAAGAAATGCAGCAGAAAGGCCTCAGGTACCATGGTCATGGTTTGCTAATCGAGATCGCGGCAAAAGTCATTCAACTGCGATCGTGGAAGTTATCCACGGTCACAGCCAGACCTGCGCTATTGCGGCTTAGCGAAAGAAATCAGCCCAAGGGAAAAACTAAAAATGCACATGGCTGATCCCAATTTAGACAAAAAGAATCAAACCCTAGCATCATGTATTATATTCCATCTTCCCAAATTTTTTGGTTTATCTCTTGAGTTCATAACCTCCATTTTTTGGAGAAGAAAATATTGTATAATTTTTGGGTGAAGAATACATTGGAGATTTTCTAAGTGGAAGGTTAGCTCACTTCCATTGTTGATTTGTGGGAGTGCCAAGTTTGAAGCAATATTCACTTAAGCTTTAATAAATTACTACAATGGAGATTATGGGTATATCTACGCTTATTTTTTTTATGTGTAGCTAGATCTCCCTCTTGGGATTGTGTGTGAATATGGGTTAAAGTGTATGTGGGTTGTTATTGATTAGCTTCTATTTAGTAGTTCATGTTTATAGGTTTTATCATTGTTATGCTAACTTGGTTGGGGTTTGATAGGTGAAAGCCCAAATACCCACATAGGTATGATGAGTGAAAGCTCCATGCTCTAGAAAACTTGAAGCCATCTTCGAAAGAAGGGTTTTGGGTGAAGTTTAGAAATCCATATCATCCTTCAAAAAGGGATGTGTAGACCAAAGCAATGATAGACAATTGTGTGTATAGTTTGCTAAATTTTCACTATCTTAGACATAAAGGTGAATGTGAGGTTTACTATACCATGGCTACCATCCTAGAAATAGGGATGCCTAGATTGATGTTGTGGTTACCAATTGTTGAACACACCTATTATGTATTCAAAAGAATCAATGGGTGAAAGTTTGGTGTTTTGTTGAAAGATTAGCATCAAAATCTATAACCAAACCTACAAATATTTGACTTACTAAATTGATGTTGATTGCTAACACCCACATATCACTCCTATAGTAGTGTATAATTCTAAGATCCGTGCATACCTATTGTAAGAGTAGAGTCAAGATTTTGAAGAATGTGTTTTGAAAGATATCAGATTATGCTCATGTGTTTTCAAATGCTTTATGATGATATATTTTTATGAAATGCTCTCATATATGTTGTATAAAAAATGTATTTTGATTTTTGGATTCCTCTCTGTACCAGTATATTTGTATTGACCCTCTATCTTTCAAGATTTGAGGCCCAGTTCTAGAGTCCCGCTAAGCACTAGATCGGTTTGTCAGAAGCTTGCAGTTGGTGATCCTTCCTTATTCTGGAAGACCTTGTCCTATGAAATATTGTCAGTTAATTTTAGTTCATGGCTTGACCGGGAGCCTTGTCTCGATTTTCAGATAGATGTTATTTTCGTATTGTTAGAGATCTCGCAGACTGATGTTAGATGTTTTCAAATGTTTATAGATTTATACTCATATTATTTGATAAAATAAGAGAGTGACCATCTTTTTGTATTGATTTCCTATATTTCTATAGTAGATAAAGTATACACATGATTCCAGATAGAAGAGCTCTCGGGCCTTCATGGTTTGGGATGATCGTCGTGGCTAGGGCCTCAGTTCGGGTCATGACAAACTTGGTATTAAAGCATGGTTCATGGTCCCAGGGTGTCTGCAAAATTACATCGGGTAGAGTCCTGTTTATGGATGTGTAAAACACCATACTTATAAGTAGAAAGCTGCTGGGCGTTTAGGAATGTCTCTCTTTCTTTCATGATTTAGTTCATCCTATAGAGTCTAAATGTTCTCTAATCAGAGATTTACTATATTTTAGAGATTGATCATGCCTCCCCGTAGAACCAATGAACAAAATTCCCAAGATGAGGATATCCACCTTACTCATGAGATGCAGACCTGTAATGAAGCTCATACTCCAGAATTTGTTGTTACACCTAGAGTTTCTCCAGCCCCGACTAGTCCCCCTTGGTCTCTATGAACCAGTGTTAACCATCCCCTACCTCTTCAGAGGGAACTGTCGAATGTTGAGTTTTGATAGTCCATCCATATAATTACTCAACTGGTTGCCTCTCATACCCGGCGGTCTTGAGATGTGGATTCTGTGTTCGATTCATCTAAACTTACTTGGGTTGGCCAATTTATGAGGCTGAACCTACCTAAGTTTACTGGAACAAAGGTTGAGGAGGACCCCCAAGGGTTCATTCATGAAATAGAGAAAAATTTCTTAGTTATGCAAGCTAATAAGGTTGAAGGGGTGGAGTTGGCAGCCTATCAGTTGAAGGATATAGCTAACTAGTGGCATAGTAAGGGATGGATTTGAAAGGTGATAATGCTGAACCCTCTGTGTGGGGTATGTTGGTAGAATCTTTTCTGGGTTATTTCTTCCCCCAGGAGTTGAGGGAGGCAAAGTCTAAAGAATTTCTGAATATGAAACAAGGCAAGATAAGTGTTAAGCAGTATGCATTGAAGTTTACTCAGCTGTCTCTTTATGCTCATGAGTTAGTAGGCAATATGAGGGCTCGCATAACGAAGTTTGCATTTGGCCTCTCGAATGATTTGGTGTTGGAATGTAAGAGAGCAATGTTGAACAGGGACATAGATTTCTCCAGGTTATCAGTACATATACAACAGGTAGAAGAGAAGAAGAAGAGGTTGGCTGAGGCAAAGAAGAAAGAAAGGCATGCTAAGAGGGCCAGGTTCGTAGATCATAATTCTAGTTAGCTGCAGGGTAGAAGGTCAGAAGAGAGGTGGTCCACAAAATTTTTTTAGAGAAATGCTCAGTCTTTGACTAGCGCCCCAGTGCCCAGACCTTCGGGCGATCAATAATTTCCTTATTTCCAGCCTAATAATGGGCTGAGAGTGCAAGACACTCAGTCTTAGGGAGTGTAGCTTAGACTTTTCAATTGTACCTGCTCTGTGAAAATCTGGAAAAGACCATCCAAGATCGTGTATCAGTTTGTTAGTCTTATGTGCTATGCCTGCAGTCGACCGGGCCATATCAAGAGGGATTGTCCCTCGACAAAAGGGAAATTTTGGTGGTGCTAGGTATTAGACAAATTCCACAGGTCCACCACTACCCTTGCTAGGTATTAGACAAATTCCACAGGTCCACCACCACCTAGGGGTACTACTTCGGCTACTGGAGGTGGTCGTAACTGGTTGTATGCCCTGGCTAACCATTAAGATGTAGAGACTTCGCAAGATATCGTTATGTGTATATTACAGATTTTCTCCTATGATGTGTATGTATTACTTGATCCTGGATCTACCTTGTCTTATGTGACTCCTTACGTGGTAGCTAGTTTTGGTTTTGAGCCCAAAAATATTTAGGAACCTTTCTCTATTTCCACTCCTGTCAGTGATTGTATTCTGGCTAGGATAGTTTATAGAAATTATGTGGTGTCGGTATGTCATCATGATACTATGGATGATCTTGTTAAACTAGAAATGATTTATTTTGAATCTATACTGGGAATGGGCTGGCTTCATGCATGTTATGCTATGGTAGACTATAGAACCATAAAAGTCACCTTCTCTTTTCCAAATGAGCCAGTGATAGAGTGGGAGAGGTAATCTTTAGCACCTAGGGGAAATTCCTATCTTATCTTAAAGCCCATAAAATAATATCTAAGGGTTGTTTGTATTATCTTATTCGGGTCAAAGATTCCCATGCTGAAAGTCCTTTCCTCCAGTCTGTCCCCGTAGTTAATGAGTTCCCAAAATTCTTTCCTGATGACCTTCCCGGGATCCCACCGGATAGAGAGATAGATTCTGGCATTGATTTATTGCCGGACACCCATCTTATTTCTATTTCGCCATATAGAATGGATCCTACAAAGTTGAAAGAATTGAAGAAGTAGTTAAAAGACCTTCTTGATAAAGGCTTTATACGTTCTAGTGTCTCTCCCTGGGGTGGTCCAATACTCTTTGTGCGTAAGAAAGATGGATCACTCCATATGTGTATAGACAACCACTAGCTAAATAAGGTCAATGTTAAAAATAGATACCCTCTTCCTAGAATTGATGATCTTTTTAACCAGTTCCAGGGTGCTAAATATTTCTCAAAAATAGATCTCCGTTTGGGGTATCATCAGTTGAAGGTAAAGGAGGCTGACATCCCCAACATTGCTTTCTGGACCCAATATGGCCATTATGAATTCTTAGTCATATCCTTTGGGACTGACTAATGCTCCTGCAGCCTTTATAGATGTAATAAAAAGGGTGTTCCATCAGTTTCTAGATCTGTTCATCATAGTCTTTATTGATGACATTTTGGTTTATTTTAAGAATGAGGAGGATCATGCTAATCACCTCAGAATCATTCTTCAGGCCCTTAGAGATCACGAGTTGTATGCTAAGTTTTCCAAGTGTGAATTCTGGCTTAGTGCCATTGCTTTCCTGGGGCACGTTATTTCTAGTGAGGGGATCAAGGTTGGCCCCTAAAAGGTTGAGGTGGTGAAAAAATGACCCAGGCCCACTACTCCAACTGATATTTGGAGCTTCTTGGGTTTGTAGAGTATTACAAAAGGTTTTTTTGGAAGTTTTTCATCCATAGAAGCTCCACTTACTAGATTGACTCAGAAAAAGTTAAAATTTTTATGGTCTGATTTTTGTGAGAATAGCTTTGAGAAGCTGAAAGACAAGTTGGCTACTGTACCAGTGTTGACCCTTTTGGAGGGCATAAAGTGTTTCATTGTGTATTATGATGCATCCCGAGTGGGACTTGGATGTGTGTTCACACATAATGGTAAGGCAGTGGCTCATGCATCCAGGCAGTTGAAGGTGCGTGAAAGTAATTACCCCAACCATGATTTAGAATTGGCGGCGGTGGTTTTTGCGCTAAAGATTTGGCGGCATTATCTATATGGGGTGCATGTTGATATATTTACTGACCATAAGAGTTTGCAGTATGCTTTCACATAGAAAGAGCTAAACCTCTGACCGAGGTGGTGGTTGGACTACTAAAAGATTGTGATATGAGCTTTCATTACTATCCGGGAAAGGCATAGGTGGTGGCTAATGCCCTTTGAAGATTGTCTATGGGCAACATTTCTCATGTTGAGGATGGAAAGAGGGAAATGGTGAAGGATATTCACCGACTTGCAAATATGGGAGTCCTACTTATGGATTCTGAAGATGGAGTGCTAATTGTTCATGAGATAGATAAATCATCCTTATGTGCAGAAGTTAAGGAGAAGCAGGTTGAGGAGCAGATTAAGAAAGATGTTGGTCAACAAAATTTAATGGTGTTTGAAATTAGAGGTGATGGAATTTTGAGATATTAAGGCAGGTTATATGTACCAAATGTGAACGGATTACGGGAAGGAATTCTTGATAAAGCTCATACTTCCAGGTATGTGGCTCACCCCGGTTCTACAAAAATGTGTCATGACCTTAAGGCTATTTACTGGTGGTATAATATGAAAAGAGATGTTTCTAAATTTATGGCTAAGTGTTTGAACTGTCAACAAGTTAAGGTTGAGCATTTGAGGCCAGGTGGTACTTCTCAATAGATAGTCTTGCCTATGCGGAAGTGGGAGTGAACAATATGGAATTTATTATCAGACTTCCGAAGTCCTTGAACCAATATGACTCCATTTGGGTGATTGTTGATAGAATGACCAAGTCCGCTCATTTCCTGCCGGTGCAGATGAATTATTCAGGGGATGATTATTCTAAGCTGTACATTCGAGAGATAGCCCATTTGCATAGTGCTCCTGTATCTATTATATCAGACCAAGATACACAATTCTCTTTGGAGTTTTAGCGGTCTTTTCAGAAGGGCTTAGGTACCTAGGTGAACCTTAGTACTGCTTTCCACCCTCAAATAGACTGGCAAGCAGGGCGCACCATCAGACCCTTGTGGATATGTTGAGGGTTTGCGTGACTAATTTCAAAGGTAGTTGGGAGGATCATTTTTCATTGATAGAATTCACCTACAATAATAGCTTCCATTCTAGTATTTGGATGGCTACATTTGAAGCACTTTATGAGCGAAGGTGTAGGTCACCAATTGGATGGTATGAAGTGGGTGAAACCCTATTGTTTGGGCCTCACCTTGAAGGTAAAGATCATTAGGGAACGACTTAAAATATCTCAGAGTCGCCAAAAGTCCTATGCCAACTTTCGAAGGAGAGATTTAGAATTTGAGGTCGATGAATGGGTATTTCTAAAGGTCTCCTCTATGAAGGGAGTCATGCGATTTGGAAAGGAAGGGAAGCTCAGTCCTCGTTATATAGGACTATATCAGATTACGAAAAGGATAGGTGGGGTTGCCTATGAGTTAAATTTGCCCGCAAGTCTGGCTTTCGTACATCTAGTATTCTATGTGTCAATGTTTAAAAAGTTCATTGGAGATCATTCTCTTGTGTTTCCAATAGAGAAGATCAATGTGACAGACTTCTAGTCATATAAGGAAGAACCCATTGCTATTTTAGATCGCCAAGTTCAGAAGCTGAGTAGTAAGGAAATAGTTTCGATTAAAGTGTTGTGGAAGAATCAAAAAGCTGAAGAAGCTACTTGGGAGTCAAAGGATGACCTAAAAAATAGATATTCAACCCTCTTTAAGGCGATGAAGGACGACATTAAAGGTACAAATCGTATACTGCTCTCTTTACCTTTTTGCTTAGTATGTTTGAAATCGGGCTTGTCTGTGTTTCGAGCCATCATTCAGGATGAATAATACCAAGCGGGGGATAATGTAACACCCCGTAGTGTTCTCAATTTTATACCGCTCTTAGTAGCATGCATTGATGGTTATCAACCTGAAAATATCCTAAGTGTTGAAAAGACTTAGTCAAATTTTTTTAGCCTTTGACTTCTATGATTTTTTTTAATTGATCTTCCCGAACCCGAGGCATAGATTTTTGAGTCAATTAATGTTTAGGTGTATTGAGGGGATGTCTTGGAAAGGTTTTGGAATTTTTAGACTGGGTTCAGGATGTGTTTAGACTTTGGAAACAGTAGCCCACAGCGATTGCACCGCGTCGCGGTGAAGTCCAAAAGAACAATTTTCAAAATCCAGTAGCTCAACACGAATGCACCGCGTCACGTTGACAATAGCAGTGAGCCCTTTAGCACGTCGCGGTGAGTACCAAAAATGGGATTTTGATGAAAAGTTTAATTTCAAAGGGCAGTTTAGACTTTTCCCATAGTCCCAAATCATATTAACAAAAGATTAGAACATCTATAGGGCATCATATGCCCTAAATTCATCAGTTTTTATCTTAAACAAAACCCTAGCATTCCTCCAAAGGCTAAAAGTTCAACTTCTAAGGTCACGATTCCCAAGAAATAAATCAAGGTTCGGGTTCAATTCTTCGAATTAAGAAACCTAAGGTACATGGGACTATCCTAAACCTCATAGGCATGGATTTACTATTTTATAAACTTGATTTAATGAGTATCTATATATACATAAGGAATAGGCTTCAAGATCATAAAGAACATGTATTGAAAACCCTATGATTTGATGAAGTATTGTAGAAATTATAAAGTGGTGTTTAAAAATTGAATTATTTTTGTGTGATCATGTAATATAAAAATTGTGGAGTTAAATGAGAGCATGGGATATGTAATTCCCTCTTTTACTATGAAAATCCCTTGATTTTTACATGTTGTAAATTGATTATGAAAATTGCTAAAGACTTGAGTCTGTTGATGAATTGATATGTACAATTGTACTGTTTTATGGGATAATGAGAGGATGTTTGTAACGCCCTAAGTCTGTACCCCAGACGCTACATGGTGCTCATAATCCCAAAGGACCATATGTTAACCCATGACTGGTACCTGCTGCAATAACTGAATAGCAATACTGTAAATATGTGGATATTAGGCAGAAAACATGCCATAAGGTTCAATACTGTAATGAAACTGAATATGGTATAACAATACCAAAACTGAAACATCCGTCTGAAAAATACTCTAGTCTAAAAATACTCTAATGTCTGAAATATAGATTTGATGGGACAAGTCCCCAACTAAATTTGAACTACTAAAATAAGCTGAACTACTGAAATAATCATCATGCCCTCGAACTAAGAGGACTCAGCACTAACTTTGTCAGCTGAATATCTGAACAACTAAGTATGATCGGGAGACCGTGCGTCTGAACCTATGATATTAAACATCATAGCATAAAAGAAAGGTATGGGTTAGTACTTTAAATGTACTGGTATGCAAAGTAAGGTTGGCTGAAATGCATGGGTACATATGCATGAACAATACTGACTGAGTGACGTGAGTATAACTAAATGAAAGTACATGTGTGAATATGTAAACTGTAACTAAGATCGTGATAACACTGGATTACCGAATCTGAATACTGATTAACTGATATCTAAGCCTACTGATACTGAATTATTGATAGCTGAGTGATTGCATTCGACAGTCTTGATTCTATGGAACAATACTGAGTTCCGTTCTGAGCTGAGTGACTGTGTCTAACAGTCTTGATTTTCTTCATAACTAAATTGAGTTCTATACTGAGACTGGAACTGAGACTGAGATTGTGGGAAGTAATCATCTAACCAACAAGCCCCTTTCTGAACTGATTGGGGTCCAACCTGTAACCCCAGCTAGAAGGGTGTCAGTACCATGCCTTAGTAAAGATAAGCTGAGTCACCCTCATCTGGCAGGTGCTCTGAATGAGAATGGTGGTACCCTCAACTGGCTGGTAGATCACCTCATCAACCCTCAACTGGATGGTTGATGTCTCAACCTACGTTGGCTACATAATTTTGTAACACAAGGACTGCTTCTATGGATAACACCCTCTACTGGCAGGTGAGTCCCCATCTATGGGTTCACTCGGTGATGAATCTTACTCCCAACTGAATAGACACCAGACTAGATTCTAGATTGTTCGAGGCTGGACTGAACTATTTCTAATCATACTATATAACTAAACTGAACTGAGTTCACTGGTTCCCTGGACTGATGGAATACTACTGAATCCTGTTAACTGATTGAATTCTACCGATCGTGACATGACTGATACTTTTCTGTGACTGACCATGGCTCTAGGTTAATAACTAAATTGTCGGGTATTGAATACCCCCAAGACTCGATAGCATAAATTATACGCATAGCACAATTTTGAAACATGATAAATAACTACTTGATCATCATTCATTCATAGGGATATTCTATCAAAACACTTACATGACATAAACTTGAATACATGCTAACATGATATAATTTCGTTATTAAATTCTCACGAACAATTAATCAAACACTTGAAGGACATAATCTATGCACATGATACTAAAACAACATGGACACATCATAGCTCAATTCCACATTTACAACCTCAAGGGTTTCAACATGGTTTCGCATGATAATGCACACATATCAATCAATTCCACATAGATCTTACAGTAAATCATGAACTAGAAACCCCATCAACATGGTAATCATGAACACATTCAAATTCTATCATGAAATTTATCAAACTCATAAACTTGTAGTTAAAAAGGGTTTTTGAACTCTAAGGGTAGAAGGGGACCCTTGGATCAACACTTGACATACCTTGGTTGCTAAATTCCCGAAGAACAATGGTGGAAATTTTGAGCCTTGGCCTTGAAATTAAATCAGCTAGGGTTCTTGAGCAATTATCAAGAAAGTAAGTATGTTTTGATAAATGAAGGCTGAATCTTATGTTTTTGGGCAGAATAGGGGTGGGGAAAAGACCCTAATATCCCAAAGGACGTGGCTTTTTAATTACTGAATACTGGACTGTCGACCCGTAGGACGACGCACCGCATCATTAGCATCGATGTGATAGACAATGCACTGCATTAAGTCCACATTGGTTCACTAGAAATTACCATTGAAAACCAATGTAAAGTATTGATCGACGCGATGGACGCCGCGCCACACCGAGATCACGTCGATACACTCTTTTGGATTCTGAAACGTGGTTCAAACAAGGTCTAAAAAATTCAAAACTCATTTGGGAACACCGACTGACATTCTTGATCATGAATCAATCTAAAGATCAATACTTTAAGGTCATACAAGTCGTGAAATAGAGTTGCCAACTTACAAAGGCCAAAAAATACTAAGTCTGAATACTTAGCTTGAATATTCTAAGTCTGGGACCCCTTAGCAAACTTAAAAGACTAAGTTGAGCTTAAGATTTACGGGGTCTTACAATATCTCCCCCTTGAGAACATTTGTACTTGAATGAGACTGATTAAACTGAGAATACCGAGAGACTGGATTTAGACAATGGACATGCACAACTGAAGCATGATTTCATGACTGAAATTTTTGATATACTGAATTATCATACTGAACATGCATATCTGATACATGAGAACATAGCTAAATATGGTTCATGAATGCATGACTGGGATTACTAATAAGCTGAGTTCATATACTGGACATGTATGTCTGATGTATGAGTAAATGACTGAACTAATTCATGAATGCATGACTGGGATTACTGATACGATAAGTTCATATACTAGACATACTTTTCTGATACATGAGTAGATGACTGATCTAATTCGTGAATGCATGATTGAGTACACAACATTAATTGATACCAAGTTGGTAGCTAATCTGAACATGAGACTGAGTAAATTTAAAGAAAATCTGTTACCTTGGGCTGAGCATGAGTTTGCCAAAGTACTTTCACTAGAGGTACTTCTTTGTTCCTCAGTCTGCGAATCTGATAATCAAGGATTTCGACTGGAATATCTTCATAAGAGAGGCTGTTTTGAATATCTATGCCCTCTATAGGTACTACGACTACTGGGTCATCTATGCATTTCTTAAGCAAGGAAACATGAAACACTGGATCCACTGAACCTAATTCTGAAGGAAACTCAAGCTCGTAAGCTACTTTTCGGAAACGGCTGAGAATTTTGTAAGTACCGATATATCGGTGACTGATTCTCCACTTCTTTATAAACCTCTTCACTCTTTTCATTGGAGAGATTTTCAAACACACAAAATCACCAATCTCAAACTTGAGATCCTTTCTACATACATTTGTATATGATTTCTGTCGGCTCTGAGCTGTTTTAAGCCTTTCCTTGATCAACTGAACTTTCTCTAAGGTATAAAATAGCAACTCAGGCCCTATCACTATGGCCTTATCCACTTCAAATCATCCAATGGGAGATCTACACCTCTTCCCATAAAGCACCTCAAAAGGAGCCATCTGAATGCTGGAATGATAACTGTTGTTATATGCTAAATCAATCAAAGGCAAGTGATCATCCCAACTACCTTTAAATTCTATCACACACGCTCGCAGCATATCTTCTAAAGTCTGAATGGTCCTTTCTGCTTAACCATCTGTCTAAGGATAAAAGGCTGTACTGAGGTGAACTTGGGTACCAAGACCCTTTTGGAATGCCTTCCAGAAATAATAGGTGAACTAGGTACCTCTATCTAAGATAATGGCTAATGGAATACTATGCAATCTGACCAACTCCCTGATGTAGAGTTTGCCATAATCCTTGGCTCAATAAGAGCTATCGATTAGTAGGAAATGAGCTGATTTGGTCATCCTGTCTACAATGACTCAAATTGAATAATGTAGATGATGGGTACAAGGAAAACCCATCACAAAGTCCATTTTCACTTCATCCCTCTTTCAGCTAGGAATATTGAACTCCTGCATAGATCCACTTAGCTTCTGATGCTCGATCTTAACCCGTTGACATATTGAGCACTTAACCAAAAACTATGCAATGTCTCTCAAAATCCCACTTCACCAATGATATCCCGCAAATCACAATACATCTTAGTAGCCCCTAGATGAATAGAGTATGCGCACCATGCACTTCTGCAAAAATTCACTATCATAAATCACCTACACCTGGCATACATAGCCGACCCTGGCAGTGCAACACACCATGTCCCCCTTGGGAGAAAACCTCTATCTTCTGATCTCTGATTGATTCCTTTAACTTAGCTAGACTGGAATCCCTATCCTGCTTTTCCTTCACCTCATAAACTAGGGATGATTCTGAACTATTCTGCACCCATACACTACCTTCTGACGAATCGACTAAGCCAACACCTAGTCTGGAAAGATAATGAACTTTCTAAGCTAATTTCTTCTTACCATCCTCCACATGAGCAACATTACCCATAGACATCCTACTGAGAGCATCAACCACTATATTAGCTTTACCCGAATGATATAGGATACTCATGTTATAGTCATTCAATAACTCCAACCACCTTCTCTGACAGAGGTTTAGGATTTCTGAGAGAACACATACTGCAGGCTATTATGGTCTGTGAACACATCAACGTGCACACCATATAAATAATGCCTCCAAATATTTAAGGCAAATACTACTACTGCAAACTCAAGATCATGAGTAGGATAGTTTTTTTCATAGTGTTTAAGCTCTCTAGAGGCGTAGGCAATGACCTTAACTCTCTGCATAAAAACATACCCCAAATCGACACTGGAGGTATCACCATATACCATAAAACCATCTGAACCATTTGGTAGGCTCAAAATTGGAGCTGTAGTAAGTCGATTCTTCAACTGCTGATAACTCTTTTCACTAGAATCTGACCACTGGAATTTAACTTTCTTCTAAGTCAATTTGGACATAGGGGATGTAATAGATGAAAATCACTCAACAAAGCATCGATAATAGCTAGACAAGCCCAAGAAACTCCTGATATCTGATGGAGAGATGGGTTTAAGCCAGTTTATCACTGCTTTGGTCTTTTAGGGATCCACTCTAATGCCATCATCGGAAATGATATGTCTAAGGAAGGCTACTAACCTTAGCCAAAATTTGCACTTACTGAATTTAGCGAATAACTGATGGTTTTTGAGAGTCTGTAATTCTATTCTGAGATGGTCTGCATGATCATGCTCACTGTGGGAGTAGACAAGAATGACATCTATGAAGACTATAACAAACATATCCAAGTACTACTTGAACACATGGTTCATCAAGTCCATGAAGGCTGCTAGGGCATTGGTAAGACCAAAGGACATGACTAAGAATTTGAAGTGACCATACCGAGTTCTGAAAACTATCTTTGGGATGTCATAGTCTCTAACTCTGAGCTGATGATAGCCTGATCTGAGGTCTATATTAGAAAAGTAACTGACACCCTAAAGTTGGTCAAATAAGTCATCGATTTTGGAAAGTGGATACTTATTCTTGATCGTGACTTTATTTAGCTGATGATAGTCAATACAAATTCTAAGAGAACTGTCTTTTATGCACAAATAAAACTGGTGCACCCCACAAGGATAGACTAGGTCTGATAAATCCCTTATCTAGGAGATCTTTTAACAGGTTCTTTTAATTCTCTGAGTTTTGTTGGAACTATTCTATATGGAAGAATAGATATGGGTTGAGTATCTGGAAGAAGGTCTATTCCGAAGTCGATTTCCCTTTCAAGAGGAACTACAGGAAGATTTTCGAGAAACACATCTGGGAATTCACATGCTACTGATACTGATTCAAGAGTAAGGGTTTTTGAACTAGAGTCTTGGACTCGAATGAGATGGTATACACATCCCTTAGATATTATTTTTCTCACCCGAAGGTAAGAATAAGTTGACCCCTAAGTACTGAAGTTTTACCCCTCCATTCTAGGATTGGCTCATTAAAAAACTGAAACTGGACAATTTTGTTTCCGTAGTCGACTGTGGCATAATAGGAATGAAGCCAATCTATGTTGAGAATGACATCAAAATCAGTCATCTCTAATTCGACTAAGTCTGCAGAAGTGAATTTCAAAGATATCATAACCATACAGTTCATGTATACACGCTGGGCTATGATAGATTTACCCACAAGGGTAGAGACTGAGAAAGGCTCTACTAGAATTTTAGGACTGACTCTAAAATCAATGGCTATATATGGAGTAACAAAGGTAAATGAAGCTCCTGGATCTAGCAAAGCATAAATATGTAAACGGAAAACTTGCAATGTACCAGTGACCACGTCATGAGAAATTTGCTGATCTTTTTAGGACTGAAGAGCATAGAGTCTGTTTAGACGCTGCCCACTGGTGGCACTAGAAGCAGCACCCTGCTGATTCAGACGATCGGACTGAGCAGGTGGATGGTTATAATGACCTTGAAATACTGATTAGGAAAAAACTCTAACTCTGTATCCTGTCTTGCCACAACCAAAACATACATCGTTGCCAACTCTGCAGATACCCTGGTGGTTTCTGCCATATTTTTGACAAAGGGGCTTGGTTCTGGCACTGCTGACACTATACTTGGGTTTAAGGCCTGGTACCCTACCTCTATTACCATCTATGAATTTCGGCACTGGAGCACTAGCTGAGGACAGAGCTGGAACTAAGGATTTTGGGTGAAACTGAGAACGATTCCCACCCTTTGACTTAGGATGAGCAAAGTTGAAACTACGTGTTATTGCTCTCCTGTTCTCTCTCTCCTTCTCCCAATTCTTCACCTCCTCTATCTTCTAAGCATAGACCATGATCCTGGATATGTCCATCTTCTTAATCAACATTGCGGTCCTACACTCTTTGACCGTACTATTAGACACGACAGACACATACATACTCATCTTAGATCTGCTATCTGCTACCACATGAAGAGTGTATCTGGATAATTGAGTAAACTTGAGAGAATTCTCTTTAACTATCATGTTACCCTGCTTTAGATTTATAAACTCCAAAACCTTCATTTTCGTCAACTCCAATGGGAAGAACCCATCTAGAAAAGTAGTGGCAAACTCCTTCCATTCTATGGGACCTGCATCTGTGACCCTTTTTAATTTGCACTAGTTAAACTATGAGTAGGCCATATCCTGCAACTGATATGCGGCCAATTAAATGCTCTCAACAGTAGTCACTCCCATAATATCTGTAATGTTTTGCACCTGATCAAGAAACTCCTGAGGGTTCTCATCTGACTTTGACCAAGTAAAAGATAGAGGGTTCATTTGAGTGAAATCTCGAATCTTGGTAGCAATAGTATTGGCCCATGGGTTGGTCAGAACTGCAGCTGGATGTTTATTTTGGGCTCGTACAGAATGAGGTGGGGTGGTGAAAACTACTCTGAATTCAGCATGAGAGATGTGGTCATCTAGAGGATCTGGCTGGACGAGCTGGGTTTTTGGCTGGTCTCCTATTCCTCTTCCCTTAGTTCTCTTTAGAGGCATATTCTATAAATAGAAGAGAAATTTTTTGCTCACTTGCACTACAAGAATACTGAAAGAAGGGAGCTTTTCCAAAAATACCTCCCAGCCTCTTGTCCAGAAGTGTGGCGCTCTACACACCCATGCACAAGATTATACTAGATACAGATTTTAGACTTTCTAGGCCTCTGTTGAAACTTAGTCTTTGATACCAAGTTTGTAACGCCCTGAGTCTGTACCCCAAATGCTACACGGTGCTCATAATTCTGAAGGACCATAAGCTAACCCATGACTGGTACCTGCTGCAATACCTGAATAGTAATACTACAAATATTCAAAAATTAGGCAGAAAACATGCCATAAGGTTTAATACTATAATGAAACTAAATAGGGTACAACATAATCAAAACTGAAACATCTGTCTGAAAAATACTCTAATTTGAAAAGCCTCTACCATTAGAAATATAGAGTTGATGGGACAAGTCCCCAATTAACACTGAACTATTGAAATAAGCTAAAATATTGAAATAATCATCAAGTCCTTGAACTAAAAAAACTCACCACTAACTCTGTTAGCTGAATATATGAATTACTAAGTATGATCGAGAGCCCGCACGTCAGAACCTATAATATAAAATATCATAGCACAAAAAAAAGGTATGCATCAGTACTTTGAATGTACTAGTATGGAAAATGAGGTAGGCAGAAATATATGGGTTCATATGCATGAACAATACTGACTGAATGATGTGAGTATAACTGAATGATAGTACATGCGTGAATACGTAAACTGTAACTGAGATCGTGATAACACTAGATTACCAAATTTGAATACTGATTTATTAATATCTAAACCTACTCATACTGAATTACTGATAGCTGAGTGACTATATTTGATAGTCTTGATTCTGTGGAACTATACTATGTTCCATTCTGAGCTGAGTGATTGTATCTGAAAGACCTGATTTTCTATAGAACTAAACTAAGTTCTATACTGAGATTGAAGCTGAAACTGGGACTGTGGGAAGTAATCATCTAACCGACATTCCTTTCTCTGAACTGATAGGGGTTCAACCTATAACCCCAGCTGGAAGGGTGTCAGTACTGTGCCACGAGTAAAGACAAGCTAAGTCACCCTCATCTAGTAGGTTCTCTGAACGAAAATAGTAGTACCCTCAACTGGCAGGTAGATCACCTCATAAAACCTCAACTGGCAGGTTGATGTATCAACCTACACTGGTAACATAGTTCTAGAACACAAGGACTGCTTCTAAGGATCACACCCTTTACTGGCAGGTGAGTCCCCATCTGTGGGTTCACTCTGAATAGACACTAGACTGGATTCTAGATTGTTCTAGGATGGACTGAACTATTTCTAATCGAACTGTATAACCAAACTGAACTGAGTTCACTAGGTTCCATGGACTGATGGAATACTACTAAATTCTATTAACTGATTGAATTCTACCGATCATAAACAACTAAATTTTTGGGTATTGAATACCCCCAGAACTCGATAGAATAAATTATACGACATGACACAATATTGAAACATGATAAAGAACTACTTGATCATCATTCATTCATAGGGACTTTCTATCAAAACACTTGCATGACATGAACTTGAATACATGCTAACATGATATAATTTTATTATTTAATTCTCATGAACAATTCATCAAACACTTAAAAGGAAATAATCTATGCACATGACACTAAAACAACATGTACACATCATAGTTCAATTCCACATTTACAACTTCAAGGGTTTGAACATGGTTTCGCATGATAATGCACACATATCAATCAATTCCACATGGATCTTGTACTAAATAATGAACTAGAAACCCCATTAACATGGTAATTATGAACACATTCAGATTCAACCATGAACTTTATCAAACTCAAAAACTCGTAGTTAAAAGGGGTTCTTGAACTCCAAGGGTGGAAGAGAACCCTTGGATGAACACCTGACATACCTTGGTAGCAAAATTCCTGAAGAACAATAGTGGAAATATTAAGCCTTGGCCTTGAAATTAAATTACCTAGGGTTCTTGTTCTTGAGAAATTTGAGAGAAAGTAAGTTTATTTTGCTCAATAAAGGCTAAATCTCATATTTTGGGGCTGAATAAGAGTTGGGAAAAGATCCTAATACCCCTGAGGATGCGACTTTTTAATTACTGAAAACCAGACTGTTGATGCGCAGGACGACGCATCGCATCATTGGCATCGACGTGATAGCTAACTCACCGCGTCGAGTCCATGTAGGTTCACTGGAAATTGCCACTGGGAGCCAAGAAAAAATATTAATCAATGTGATGGACGAGGCACCGCACTGAGATTGCGTTGATACAGTATTTTTGATTCCCAAATGTGGTTCAAACGAGGTCTGAAAAATCTAAAAATCATTCGAGAACACCTACTGACATTCCTGATCATGAATCAATCTAAAAATCAATATTTTAAGTTTAAAAGAGTCGTGAAATAGATTTACCAACTTACGAAGACCGAAATAATACTAAGTCTGAATACTTAGCTAGAATTTTATAAGTCTAGGACCCCTTAGCAAGCTTAAACGACTGAGTTGAGCTTAGAATTTTGCGGGGTCTTACAATATCTCCCCCTTGGAAATATTCATCCTCGAATGAGATTGATTAAACTAAGAATACTGATAGACTAGATTTAGACACTGGACATGCACAACTAAAGCATGATTTCATAACTGAAATTTCTGATATACTCAATTATCATACTAAACATGCATATTTGATGTATGAGTACATAGATGAATATGATTCATGAATGCATGACTGGGATTACTGATATGATAAGTTCATATACTAGACATGTTTTTCTGATGTATGAGTAAATGACTGAACTGATTCGTGAATGCATGACTGAGTACGCAACATTAATTGATACCAAGTTGGTAGCTATATCTAAACATGAGACTGAGTAAATTCAAAGAAAATCTGTTACCTTGGGCAAAGCATGAGTTTGCTCTGAAAATGTGAGGATACTTGGTTTTTAATGTCTGCTTCTGCTTCCCAAGTAGCTCCCTCAACGGACTGATTCTGCCAAAGTACTTTGACTAGAGGTACTCCTTTGTTCCTCAGTCTGCGAATCTAATAATCAAGGATTTTGACTAGAATCTCTTCTTAAGAGAGGCTATTCTGAATATCTATGCCCTTTATAGGGACTACGACTACTGGTTCACTTATGCATTTCTTAAGCAAGGAGACATAGAACACTGGATGCACTGAAGCTAAGTCTGAAGGAAACTCAGGCTCATAAGCTACCTTTCTGAAATAGCTGAGAATTCAGTAAGGACCGACATATTAGGGACTGAGTTTCTCTTTCTTGCCAAACCTCTTCACTCCTTTCATAGGAGATATTTTCAAATACATAAAATCACCAATCTCGAACTCGAGATCCTTTCTGCATACATTTCCATACAATTTTTGTCGGCTCTGAACTGTCTTAAGCCTTTCCCTGATCAACTAAACTTTCTCTAAGGTATCAAATACCAAGTCAGGCTCTGCCACAATGGCCTCACCCATTTCAAACAAACAAATTGGAGATCTACACCTCCTCCCACAAAGATCCTCAAATAGAACCATATGAATGCTGGAATGATAACTGTTGTTATATGTGAATTCAATAAAAGGAAAGTGGTCATTCCAACTACCTTTAAATTCTATTGCACATGCTCTCAACATATCTTCTAAAGTCTGAATGGCCCTTTCTTATTGACCTTCTGTCTCAGTATAAAAGGTTGTACTGAGGTAAACTTGGGTACGAAGACCCTTTTGGAATGCTTTCTAAAAATAAAAGGTGAACTGGGTACCTCTATATGAGATAATGGACAATGGAACACCGTACAATCAGACCAACTCCCTGATATAGTGTTTGGCGTAATCCTCAGCTAAATAAGAGGTATAGATTGGTAAGAAATAAGCTAATTTGTTCATCTTAACTACAATGACCTAAACTGAATCATGCTGATGACGGGTACGAGGCAAACCCATCACAAAGTCCATGTTCATTTCTTCCCACTTCCAAGTAGGAATACTGAACTCCTACATGGACCCACTTATCTTCTGATGCTCGATCTAAACCTGCTGATATATTAAGTACATAGCCACAAACTCTACAATGTCTCTCTTTATCCCACTCCACTAATAGATCTCCTATGAATCACGGTACATCTTAGTGGCCTCTGGATGAATACAATAGTGCACACTATGTGCTTCTGCAAGAATTTACTGTCTCAAATTATCTACACCTAGCATAAATAGCCGACCCTGGCAGCACAACACACCATCTCCCCCTTGGGAGAAAACCTCAACCTTCTGATCTCTGACTGATTCCTCTAAATTAGCTAGACTGGGATCCCTATCTTGCTTTTCCTTCACCTAAGAAACTAGGGATAATTCTGATCTACTCTGTACCGATACACTACCTTCTGACAAATTGACTAAGCGAATACCTAGTCGGGCAAGCTAATGAATTTCCTGAGCTAATTTCTTCTTACCATCTTCCACATGAGCAATACTACCCATATACATCCTACATAGAGTATCATCCACTACATTTTATTTACCTGGAAGATACATGACACCCACGTTGTAGTCTTTTAACAGCTCCAACCACCATATCTGACGGAGGTTTAGGCCTTTCTGAGAGAACACATACTGCAGGCTCTTATAGTCTGTGAACATATCAATGTGCACACCATACAAATAGTGCCTCAAAATCCTTAAGGAAAATACTATTGCTGCTAACTCAAGTTCATAAGTAGGATAGTTCTTTTATGAGGCTTAAGCTGTCTAGAGACATAGGATATGACCTTTCCTCTGTGCATCAAAAAACACCCTAAATCGACTCTGGAGGTATCACAATATACCACAAACCCATCTGAACCATTTGGTAGGGTCAAAACTGAAGCTATAGTGAGTCGAGTCTTAAACTCCTGAACACTCTTTCCACAAGAATCTAACCACTAGAATTTGACTTTCTTCTGAGTCAATCTTGACATAGGGGATGCTAAAGTTTAAAATCCCTCAACAAACCATCGGTAATAGCCAGCCAAGCCTAAGAAACTATTGATATCTGATGGAGAGATAGGCCTAGGCTAGTTTTTTACTGTTTCGGTCTTTTGGGGATCAACTCTAATGCCATCATCAGAAGTGATATGGCCAAGGAAGGCTACTGACCTTAGCCAAAATTCAAATTTACTTAATTTGGAAAATAGATGTTGGTTTCTGAGAGTCTGCAATACTATTCTGAGATGGTCTGCATGATCATACTCACTGTGGGAGTAGACAAGAATGTCATCTATGAAGACTATGATGAATATGTCCAAGTACAGCTTGAACATATGGTTGAACAAGTCCATGAAGACTGCTGGGGCATTGTTAAGACCAAAGGAAATGACTAAGAATTCAAAGTGACCATACTGAGTTCTAAAAGTTGTCTTCGAGATGTCACATTCTCTGACTCTAAACTGATGATAGCTTGATTTGAGGTCTATCTTATAAAAGTAACTGGCACCCTGAAGTTGGTCAAATAAGTCATCAATTTTGGGAAGTGGATACTTTTTATTGACCGTGACTTTATTTAGATAACGGTAGTCAATACACATTCTGAGAGAACCATCTTTCTTACGCATGAATAAAACTAGTGCACCCCACGGGGACACACTGGGTCTGATAAATTCCTTATCTAGGAGATCTTTTAATTCTCTGAGTTTTGCAAGAGTGATTCTGTATGGCGGAATAGATATGGGCTAAGTATCTTTAAGAAGGTCTATTCCAAAGTCAATTTCCCTTACAGTAGGACCTCTAGAAAGATTTTTGGGAAACACATTTGGGAATTAACATGCTACTGACACTGATTCAAGACTAAGGGTTTCTAAACTAGAGTCCTAGACTCGAACAAGATGGTAGATACATCCTTTTAGATATTATTTTTCTCGCCCGAAGGTAAGAAACAAGTTGATCCCTAAGTGCTGAAGTACTACCCCACCATTCTAGGATGGGCTCATTCAAAAACTAAAACTGGACAATTCTATTTCTGCAGTCGATTGAAGCATAGCAGGAATAAAGCCAATCCATGCTGAGAATGACATCAAAATCAGTTATTTTTAATTTGACTAAGTCTGCTGAAGTGACATTCTGAGCTATCATAATCGGACAATTCCTGTATATCCGGCGGGCTATAATAGATTTACCTACTGAGGTAGAGACTGAGAAAGGATCTACTAAAATTTAGGTAATGACTCCAAAATCAACGACTATATATGTAGTAACAAAGGACAACGAAGCTCCTGGATCTAGCAAATCATACACATATTAATGGAAAACTTGCAACATACCAGTGACCACATCAGGAGAACTTTCTTGATCCTTTCAGGACTGAAGAGTGTAGAGTCTATTAGGGCGCTATCCACTAGTGGCATGGAAGCAGCACCCTGCTGATTCGGGAAACTGGATTGAGCTGGGGGTTGGTTATACTGGCCCTGAGAGCCTAATTGGGGATAATCTCTAACTCTGTGTCCTAGCTTGCCACACCCAAAACATACGTCACTGTCCGCTCTATAGATTCCTTAGTGATTTTTGCCATATTTCTAAAAAAATGGATTGGTTCGGGCACTGCTGACACTACCCTGGGATTTAAGGCCTGGTACCCTATCTCTATTATCGTCTTTGAATTTCAGCACTTGAGCACTGGCTGAGGATGGAGTTAGAGCTTAGGATTTTGAGCGAAACTGAGAATGATTTCCATTCTTTGACTTACGCTGAGCGAAGTTGAAACTACTTGTTCTCTTTCTCTTGTTCTCCCTCTTCTTATCCCTATTCTTAGACCCCTCTAGCTGCTGGGCATGAACCATTAGACTGCATATGTCCATCTACATAATCAATATTGTAGTCCTACACTTCTTGACCACACTATTAGATACACCAGACACATACTTACTCATCTTAGATCTGCTATCTGCTACCACATAAGGAGCGTATCTTGACAATTGAGTAAACTTGAGAGATTACTCTTTCACTATCATAATGCCCTACTTTAGATTTATAAACTCCAAAACCTTCACTTCCCTCACCTCTAATGGGAAGAACCCATCCAAAAAAATAGTGGCAAACTCCACCCATTCTATGAGCCCAACATCGGTGGCCCTTTCTGCTTTCCACTATTTGAACCACGAATGGGCCACATCCTACAACTAATATGCAGCCATCTCAGCACTCTCAATAGCAGTCACTCCCATGATATCTGTAACTATTTATACCTGATCAAGAAACTCCTGACGGTCCTCATCTGACTTAGACCCAATAAAAGATAGAGGGTTCATTTAGGTAAAATCCCAAATCCTGGAAGCAGCAGTATTGGCCACTAGGTTGGTCGTAACAGTAGTTGGATGCTCATTCTGGTCTACCATAGAATGAGATAGGGTGGAGAAAGTTTCTGTGAATTCAGCATGGGAGACGTGGTCGTCTAGAGGATCTGGCTGGACAGGCAGGGGTTTTAGCTGGTCTCCCATTTCTCTTCCCTTAGTCCTCTTTAGAGACATATTCTATAAATAGAATAGAAATTTCGATTAGAAAGGGAGTTTAACTGGAGCTCATGCTCACTTGCACGACGTGAATACTGAAAGAAGGGAACTTTTCCTAAAATACCTTGTAGCCTCCTATCCATAAGTATGGAGTGCTACATACCCATGCGTAAGATTCTACTAGATGCGGATTTCAAACTTCCTAGGACTCTGTTGAACCTTAAGGTCTCATACCAAGTTTGTAATGCACCGAGTCTGTACCCCGAACGTTACATGGTGCTCATAATCCCCAAGGACCACAAGCTTACCCATGACTGGTACCTGCTGCAATAACTGATTAGTAATACTACAAATATATGAAAATTAGGTGGAAAACATACCATAAGGTTCAATACTATAATGAAACTAAATACGGTATAAAAATAACAAAACTGAATCATCTGTTCGAAAAATACTCTAGTCTTAAAAGCATCTACTGTCTGAAATATGAAGTTGATGGGACATGTGCCCAACTAACTCTAAACTATGTAAATAAGCTGAAATAATGAAATAATCATCATGTCCTCAAACTAAGAGGACTCACCACTAACCCTTTCCACTGAATATTTGAACTGCTAAGTATGATCGGGAGCTCGTGTATCAGAACCTATAATATTAAACATCATAGCACAAAAGAAAGGTATACGTCAGTACTTTGAATATACTGGTATGAAAAGTGAGGTAGGATGAAATACATGGTTTCATATGCTTGAACAATACTGACTGAATAACATGAGTATAACTGAATAAAAGTACATGCACGAATATTAAACTGTAATTGAGATCGTGATAACACTGGATTACTGAATCTGAATATTGAATAACTGTTATCTGAGCCTATTGATACTGAATTACTAATAGCTGAGTGACTGTATTTGATAGTCTTGATTTTTTGAAACTATACTAAATTTCGTTTTGAGATGAGTGACTGTATCTAACAGTCTTAATTTTCTTTAGAACAAAACTGAGTTCTATACTGAGACTGAAACTGAAACTGAGACCATGGGAAGTAGTCATCTAACTGACATGCCCCTCTCTAAACTTATTAGGGTCCAACTTATAACCCCAGCTGGAAGGGTATCAGTATCGTGCCATGGGTAAAGACAAGCTAAGTCACCCTCATCTAGCAGGTGCTCTGAATGAGAATGGTAGTACCCTCAACTAGCATGTAGATCACCTCATCAACCCTAAAATGCTGGGTTGATGTCTTAACCTACATTGGCTACATAGTTCTAGAATACAAGGACTGCTTTTAAGGATCACGCCCTCTACTGGCAGGTGAGTCCCCATCTGTGGGTTCACTCAGTGCTGAATCCTACTCCTAACTTAATATACACTAGATTGGATTCTAGACTGTTCTAGGCTAGACTAAACTATTTTTGATTAAACTGTATAACTAAACTAAACTAAGTTCATTGGGTTTCGTGGACTGACGGAATACTACTGAATTATGTTAACAGAATAAATTCTGTCAATCGTGACATGACTGATACTATCTTATGACTGACCATGAATCTAGGTAAATAGCTAAATTATCTGGTATTAAATACCTCCAGGACTCGATAGCATAAATTATATGACATGGCACAATATTGAAACATGATAAAGAACTACTTGATCATCATTCATTCATAGGGACTTTCTATCAAAACACTTGCATGACATGAACTTGAATACATGCTAACATGATATAATTTCATTATTTAATTCTCATGAACAATTCATCAAGAACTTGAAGGAAATAATGAAATAATCTATGCACATGACACTAAAACAACATGTACACATCATAGTTCAATTCCACATTTACAACTTCAAGGGTTTGAACATGGTTTCGCATGATAATGCACACATATCAATCAATTCCACATGGATCTTGTAGTAAATCATGAACTAGAAACCCCATTAACATGGTAATTATAAACACATTCAGATTCAACCATGAACTTTATCAAACTCATAACTTGTAGTTAAAAGGGTCTCTTAAACTCCAAGGGTGGAAGAGAATCCTTGGGTGAACACTTGACATACCTTGGTTGCTAAATTCCTGAGGAACAATGGTGGAAATATTAAGCCTTGGCCTTAAAATTAAATCACATAGGGTTCTCATTCTTGAGCAATTTAAGAGAAAGTAAGTATATTTTGCTTAATAAAGGCTGAATCTCATATTTTAGGGCTCAATAGGGGTGGGGAAAAAACCCTAATACCCCCGAGGACGTGGCTATTTAATTACTGAAAAACATGATTGTCGACACGCAGGGCGACACACCTATCATTGGTATCGACACGATAGCTAATGCATTGAGTTGGTTCATTTGAAATTATCACTGGGACCCAAGAAAAAATATTAATCGACACGATGGCCGAGGTTCTGCCCCAAGATCGCATCGATACATTGTTTTGGACTCCTAAACATGGTTTAAATGAGTTTCAAAAAATCCAAAACTCGTTCGGGAACACCTACTTATATTCCTGATCATGAATCAATCTAAAAATTGATACTTTAAGGTCATAAGAGTCATGAAATAGAGTTGCCAACTTATGAAGGCCGAAATAATACTAAGTCTGAATACTTAGCTAGAATTTCCTAAGTCTGGGACCCCTTAGCAAGCTTAAAAGACTGAGTTGAGCTTAGGATTTTGCGGGGTCTTACAATGTGCAACTTTTGTTATAAATAATCATGTTTTCCTATAAGAATGTCTTTAATTTGAAAGAAAAGATGACCACCGTAGATAAAAGCATTTAGAGAAAATTATTGATTTTTAAATATTTTGAATGTTGAACTTTCATTTAATAATTGGATTGTTTGGTGGTCAATCAATACCTTTTGTAATAAGATAAGGGCAGTAGAGATATTGTTACTTGGCTTGCAAGTCTGGGTATGCCGATACCCTATTTTTGATGTGCCCGAAGATATTAAGAAAGAAATAACTTTTCAAAGATTCTAAAACTAGGCTTAAGAAAGTTACATGGTTACCTAAAGAAGGAACGAGTTAGATGACTCATTGGCCAAAATCATGATTTTCCAACACGGGTTCATGTTTGCTGGAAAAGGAATTGTACGTTGGCGACGACCCTGTGGTATAGTATAGATACTAAGACTCCAACCTTTGCAGCAAACTTGGATTGGGGGATTTGCTGTAAGTCAGGGGCGGATTCCATTTAGCCCATGAAATTACAGATTGTAGGGTGTATCATCTAGCTTAGAAGAGAAGAATGAGCAGAGTCAGGATTTTGAAGAATCTGTTTTGAAAGATATCAAATTATGCCCATGTGTTTTCAAATTCTTTATGATGATAACTTTTTTATGAAATGCTCTCATATATGTTGTATAAAAAATGAATTTTGATTTTTGGATTGCTCTCAGTACCAATACATTTGTATTGACCCCCTATCTTTCAGGATCTGAGGCTCAGTCCCGGGTTCCCGCTAAGCAGCCGATCGATTTGTCAGAAGTTTGCAGTTGGTGAGTCTCCCTTGTTCCGGAAGGCCTTGTTCTACGAAATATTGTCAGTGGGTTTTATTTCATGGTCCGACCGGGAGCCTTGTCTCTATTTTCAGATAGATGTTGTTTTCGTATAGTTAGAGATCTCGCAGGCTAATGTTAGATATTTTTGAATGTTTATGGATTCATACTCGTATTGTTAGATGAAATAAGAGAATGACCATGTTTTCGTATTAATTTTTTACATTTCAATAGTAGATGAAGTATGCACATGATTGTCAAATAGAAGAGCTCACGGGCCTTCACGATTCAGGATGCTCGTCATGGCCAAGGCCTTGGTTCGGATCGTGACAGGTTCAAATTATTTTGAAGGGAAATATGATCAGGAAAGAACTACTTTTAGGATCAAAATTATTCTAATCATGCAACCGCGAGGATGAATTTCAAGTATGAGTAAAGCTTTGACATTTCTTCAGTATGCTGACAAGATTAAAAAGGCCAGACATTGAAGAAATTATGACATTATTTTATCGCAGTTGGCAAGATTGTTATCTACTAAAAGAATGTTGAACCATCTCTTTTGAGTGTGAGATCGATACACTATAAATTTAATAGTTTATGACATTTAAAAGAAGAAGCTAAGTATTCTCAAAAAATCGAGTGAGGATTTGCAGGTAGGCCGACTAGGCACTAATGTCAATGAGATTTGAATTTGAGGAGCTATAAATTTATGCTCATGAAAATCATTAGAGAGCGTCTTTGAACTATTCTAGAAAATTTCTCCAAATTTATGCTCGTGAAAATCATTAGAGAGCGTCTTTGAACTATTCTAGAAAATTTCTCCAGTTTTAAACACCGTAGAAATTATTTCAAAATAATGAAGAGACCGAACCCAAATACAGGGTTACCTACGTATCTTGTCAGGAAAAGAGTCAAGTCAAAACGTAGTACAAACCTATTGGTGATGTTGCTAATGTGCATCTTTTAACTAATCCAACATGCAGAACAAAATTTAAATTATACCTTCCCAGTAAAGTATAAACAATTTAGATTAAATAGCTAACATATAAGTATAATATCTTTAAATATGTACAGAGACTATGGTAATGCATCACTTGGGTCGTGAACCCTACGAACATTTGGATAAAGTAGACTAATATGCATGTACTTAAATGTGTTGTTTTTGCTCTATATATGTTGACTAAAAGTAGGTAGACACAGACTTGAATTTCTTATATGAGAAGACACGTGATCCCATGACAGTAAAACTCCCACTCGCTCCTCGTATGAGCCAACACTCTAAAGTAAGGTGATTTGAAAGAATATTGGAAAAGTACAATATACATCCGCGTGTACAATGTGTGTGAGTGTTAGTTTTTCGAAGTGGAGAAAAAATGAATGAAACGTCAATTTATATAATAAACAAATAAATAATCAATATAAAATAATAGCAAATAAATAATTTATGCCACATAAATATGATAAATAAAGAGAAATAGAATGAAATAAATAAAAACGTAAAAAAACATAAATATTTATCCAAGTTTGTAGTGGTTAGAACCTTGCGTCCCAGCAGAGTCGCCAAACTGTCATACCCTATTTTTACCTAATTCAAAACAAGTATGACATTATGAACTCTAAAAACATTGATTATGTACAGAGTCACCACCTAATATTTAAGAAAAAATAGAAAACCTATTTATTTATTAACAAGTAGGGGTGGGCATGGTACAGTACAGTATGACATTTTAAACTTCGGTATGGTAACTTTGATTTTCGGTATCTAAAAGAACAATACCATTATCATACAAAATTAGTTCAGTATGGTTCAATATTTTTAAATTCGATTTCGGTATTTTACGGTATGATAGTTCAGTAACCATACTTTATTTGATTTCTAATTACATAGATTCATATAAAAAAACTATAACGTTAAATTTTTAATATGTCTCAATCATGTTAGGCTAACAACTATCTTTGTTAATAAATTACAGAAAAATAACATTTCAATCATGATTGAATAGTTCGAGATGCAAACTCTGAACAACAATACCTAAACTTAAGCATAGTACTCTTAAATAATAAGCTTCCCAAAAAATTTATTTTAGAATAAAAGCTACTTTTGTATACAATTGGCTAATGAATAATATATAAATATATTTAATAATCTTAATATATAATATATATGAGTTTTGTATGTTATTAAAAAATTTCGATGCCGTATCAGTATTTCGATATTTATTGCATAAATACCAAATACTATATCAAATATCAAAATAATTTAAAATTCCTACCAAATACCAAACCAAATACCATAACATTTCTACCACGGTATAAATTTTTTTTGGTTTTGGTCTGGTAGTCAGTATATACCATACCATGCCCACCCCTATTAACAAGTATGACTATTTAATTAATGAACCAATTTAGATTCCAAATATTTTAAAGAGAGGGGATTATGCACCCTTCAAAATCCACAAATGGGATTCCTGCCAGACTTAAGTTAATAAGAGAGAAAAAGAAAGAAATCAATGTTTGTAAATACAAATATAAAATATGTATTAGATATAATGCGTATATTATTGTAAAAATATATAAAAGTACGTGGGGATATATAAACAAAATTGTATGAAAAGAAAAGACAAGATTAAATAAAAAAAATTATTTAAAGAAAACGATTATGCAATATCTTTTAATGCAAAAGTATCGATTAATTGATTAAATATTTAAATTAATTTAATATAAATATTAACGGCCTAAATTTGCCTAAACGTGTGATTAAAATTATGTAAGTAAAGTAGCAACCCAATGTCCCCAAAATAAATATTTCACTATGATTAATATTTGTACAAGTGTAAGAATATAAAAAATATAAACACACAATTTAAAGTCTTCTTTTGAATGCTATTCCCGATAAGTATTCCCAATAACTTGCGTAAACACTTGTAATAAAAATGTTAATAACAAATAAATAATTATCAAAATAAATTGAAAAGGTATGTGTGCGTATATGTATTTAAAAATATATTTTTTGTTAAAAGTGGGCTCGAATAAAATTTTAAATATTATAAAGATTTTATCATCGTAAAATTTATTTATTTTATTATGTATTTATACACGTAATATCTGTCTTTTTATTTATGGAGGCCTAAAAAATAGACCAAAAATTTTTTCATCGGCCTTGTATTAGTTTCTAAATGCAAAAAAATATACGACAAAGAATAAACAATGGCCAAAATAACCAAGAACATAGATCAAAACAAGATATTATCAACTGGTAATAAATAGACCTATGAAAAACTTTCGATAAAATAATGTTCAAACTTTCAATTGCATACCAAATCACTGTTCACGAGCAATTAAAAGTAACATATAAGAAGTGCAAAAAAGTAAAGATAAAATGTTCCTAACATTAACATAGCAATGATACAAAAAAATAAAAAAATAAAGTGACAACGACCAAAATCAACATAAAGATGTACAACAATAATCCAAATAGTGGTTAATACATTCATAGACAAAATAACAATTTTGATAAGAAGAAAAACAACAAACTAATAGCTTAATTTCAATCGAAACAAAATTAGAGAAATTAATAAAACCATCAACAACAACAAGCTAACAAGAATAATTTTTTTAAAATAAAATATCAAAGTTCACCAAAAAGTTCAATCCATATTCTATCTACTCATACACACAAAATAATGATGGACAAGAATGATTAGATTTCACCGAGAAGGCCGTATTCGAGCTAGATCTGGCGATTTAACAATGCGGTTGGTTGGTGGCTGAAAGTGGGGGAGGTTTCGTCAGTTTCTGGATGGCAGTTAGCCGGAGAAAAGACAGCGGAGAGGGGTCGCCAGCGATGGTTAAGGCTGGAATGGGACGGCGCGGTCGAAAAATGGGGAACGAAGGAGAAACGTATGACTGTTGTTGGTCTTCGCCGGGGAAGACTTGGCATGGAGATTCGCCGGTAGGTGGTTTATTCTTAGAGAGAGAAAGAGAAAAGAGAGAGTTTGAGAGGTATCGCTGGGTGGTCCACCGAAATTCGGTGGTGGCGGCTGTTGGAGAAGGCAATGAAGATGGAGAGGGTAGAGAGAAAGAGGCGTTAAATTCCTTTTTTTTGAGAGAGTGAATAATCTGATTTTTGTGGGTGTATGTATTGTGTGTGTAACAGACGATTGGCCCTCCAACTTGTATTAATGATAAATATTGACCCCTTTCTTTACCGAAAAATAAAAATCAAATTTCTCTTGTCCCCTTAATGCGTGATTTAGACCGTGGGTCATTGTTCAATGGATTTTCATTCCTTTAACCATCAAGTAAAAATTATTTATACAACAGATTAAAACTTCAACCCGTTATTTCAAGTGTCAACTTTTAAAAAATACAAACAACAAATACAATATAATTATCTCTAAAATTGTATTTCCCTATAAATAATTAAAATTATAATATATAAAAAAAAATTGCAGTGTTATTTATGTACGTATGCAGATGAATGTGTAAAAATATTAAAATAATAATAAATTGATAAAAATTTTAAAATTTATAAAATTCAGGATAATTATCAATAAATTATATAAAGTTAAAATATGACAATAAATTGACAAAAAATTTTAAAATAATGATGATTATCAATAATTTATCAACAATTGCAAAACATATGTGAAAAATTATATTTTGTGTCATTTAACTATCAGAAAGCCTAAATGTGTTAATTTTAAGTTTGAAGAGCAAAAATTGAGTATCAACAGTGACCCTTTACTTCTATCAGCTATCATATTGGACAATATATAATCTCATTGCATCATTGACAAGGCCTTGTGCGTTCTCCTCAATCGTCATTCCCTCTTTCTATTGGATTGATTTATCTCGCAAGCTTTTTTAAAATCTTCTCTAATATCAATATCAATATCAATGGCTAGGCCTCATTAGGACAAAATATGCATGGAGAAAATCTAGAACGACATGTCCAAGAATAAGATTTGGAACAATAAAACTATGATGCAATGTATTGATCTATCCCTTTTTACTCGAGCTTTTTTTGAAGCATCATATTCTACTACTGACCTGTATAATGTGAAAGAATTATTCAGGAATAAAATTTCATATCAAGTATCTCAAGGAAATAGCTCTTAAAAGACCTCCATAATAACTTATCATTATATCATTCAACCTCCTTTCGGCAAGTTCCTCATCCTTGTAGATGGCAAGTTCGTGACCATGAAAGGACAAGTGAACTACTATATAATATATATTGACAAGAATTAGTTAGAAAACCAATTAGAACATCATGTATTCACTTGTTATATCGAGAAAAAGCATTCAAGAAGTCTACACATTAGCTACAAAAAATGATGCAATTTTAAGGATGAATAAAAATACTATCCTCAGTATCGTAAAAAGTTAAATTTGGTGGAAGGAATCTTCAATTCAGGCAAATGTAAAGAAACTTGTCATTTTTGTAAGCCTCAAAACATTAAAAGTAATGTGTATCTAAACATTTAATGGGAACTCTATAAAAAAAACTTACGATTGAAAAGGATATACCGATAACTTACAAATCTGTGTTGAGTTCTATGTAGTAACCATCAAGAAAATTTGATAAGAGCAGTTAAGGCAACAACTCTCTACAATGCCTTCAACCTATTAGCTTTCAATGAGATCTCTATTCTTTTATAGATCCAAATATTTAAAAAATTTGTTGCTACACCCTTTCCAGTTTGATTTGTTGTCTCTCTTCCTTCAAAGGAGATATCAGCTGCAATAATTTTTTCATGAGATAGTTGAGGGAGGTCCTACAAAATATGTAACACATATGATAGCGATAAAAGTAAACTGATTAAACTCTTCATAGCTTAGTGAGTTGGTTGGCTATCTAAATTTCACCTTAAAAGAAACTTCACAAAGATTCGATATTACATATGATTAAGTATGTATATTCACCGAGAGAAAAGCGTAATAGATAGTCATAAACAAACAAATAAAGAATTATATATATGTGCCATGAAAGATGAAATAAATAGTTGATATATCACCTGAACGATTAAATAAATAGATGATATATCTTTTGAAAGATTATGAGTATATGCATAAATTTGAGAACAAAAAAGATGTTTAGCGAAGAAAGGTCGAGCAGCCAGTACCTAGATTAACTATCTCACTTTGAACTTTGCTCGGCGAGGTCGTCTTGATTCGTCCACACTTGGCCATTCTTTTGGTCCTTTTACTTACAAAACATAAAATGAGTAAAGTTAGGCGTATTTTGCGTATCTTACTTTGAAATAAGGTATAAATATTGACAAAGCATGGCTAAAAGTCGTGTATACGCCCAACATTGGCGATTCCTATTTTACCCTGAATAAAAATGTGTTTTGTATCACCAAGATGCAGACCAGTTGGAGTAATACTGGTAATTAAAATTATTCAGGATGGTGTTAATCTCTGTAGGGTCTAAACTAAATTATTTCTTTATTGATAATTTGTCTATTCATAACATTAATATATCAAGATCAAGTTTTACTATATTTCATTTAAAAAAAGATCAAATCACCCAATGAAATGTTAAAATTAATAAAAAAAATAAAAAGATAAGAATTCAAATAGCATCCTTTACAAATATAAAAGAAACATTGATAGAGTTCATGAAGAAACACCCAGAGCCATTTGAATGCAGAAAACTTTTTTTTAAGGTAATCAATTACAATCGCTTACAAAAATCTCCAGTTACACATAACAATTTATCATTAAATGAAAACAAAAATCTATGAACAACTATAGGGTAAGAAAAAGAATAAATATTAAGAAAATAAATTCTTTGTTTCATTGAAATTGATAGTATTGCTTTTTAACCTATAGAAAGGTACTAAAAAACAAATAGTAAAGATGTGAAATTGTTGGTATAAGGGTTTGTTGACATTCACTGCCATCAATTGATTTTTTTATTGCAATTAAAAAAGAAAAATAAAGTAGAAGATGACAAAGAATATCAAGGAGAAATCTAGATAGAGAAACTGAAAAGGAAGCGATGAGTCTAGAATATGGCTGAATGATTTTAATTATTTTTACCAAAAATTAATGGAATATTCCTTTAAAAGCTTGAATAGGAGTTTTATTATACATGTTATGTGCAAACAAAAGAAAATTTCTACACTTAAAAGTAGATAGCATACCTTTTTATAGGAAATATTTGTGCAGGTCTCAATCACCACAATCTTAAGAGTTTGGATCTTAATTTTCTGCATATAAAGTGGCAGGATAAAGTACCTCTAAAGAATCAGAACGAAGATAATTTGTTTGATGCAACATATTCAATGACTTAAGCACAAAGCATAGACATATCATTTTTTTGTTTTTGGTACAATGAAAAAACATACATATGTATATACATACTCTTTCCTACAACCAAGCACCCCTATAAGTAAGGAGCCACAGATCTAAGTAGAAGAATATAAAAATCGACAGATCTAAGTAGAAGAATATAAAAATCGACAGAAGTTTTATAATGTTCCATACTCAGTTAATGTCAACTATCAAGTCTGCACCTGTTGGAAAAAGTTGTTTGATGTTCTTTCTTTGATTTTCACACCTCTCGCCCTTTTATTTAGTAATTATGATCAGAGTCTGTATTAGTGATCCAAATTCTTCCTTAATTAGTCGATTTGGATACTTTTACTCGCCATAAGCATGCCAACATCATTATTAGATCTCGATGTTAACCCATTAACATTGAAAAACACATATTAACCAAATAAAATTTGACCAAATCAATAATGCAGCCGCAAGAAACACCAAATCGATCAAAATTAAATAAAAATAAGATAAGGATAGAAAAAAATAATGAAATGGAATCACATTTTAACTAAGAGTTAAGATGATACTAAAATTGTGCATTAGTATATAATTGATTACATCTATTTAGCTACTGAGTAGAAATTCGAAGAAATCCAAAGTAAACAACAACCCAATTTAAGGACATACTCTTATTTAGCTATAGTATAGTGGTGCAACATATAAACTAATTCTACATAGAGCAACAAATTTAATCAGTATCATCTTTTGACCCATCAACCATATTTATGCTGAACATCTTTATGTCCACTAAAACAATTTTCCCAAAGTACTATGAGGGAGTATTTATATTTTGTAATGAACTGTTAAAAAGAAGAAAAATTTACAATGTTTAAGTCATCGGATTATGCACGACCCTAAGATCAATAGAAATGGGAATTAAACCTTTTCTCTTGCTAGCTAAGAAAGATTTTGGATGGTTGTTTTTCTTTTTTATTTTTTCAAGCTGAGTTTCTCATGATTGTTAGCAGCTTGTAGATGGTTTACTGTGTAGCTAGTTGGTCTAATTTAACTTTTTTGTTGTGAAATCTTAGGTATAGAATTATGGTATCTATTTGAGATTTATTCATTTTTTTGAAGCAAATTATTTATTACCCATTTCAGAACTTATAGTTGATTTGCTTGCAAATTGATTAATTGTATTCTTTTTGACTGAGGATCTTAGGTGACATAATGACTTATCTTATTGACTCTTTCTTGCTAAGATATTTTTATTGTTAATTAAATCAAACACATTGCTTGCCAGAGTGTAATCCCCACAATCCAAAAAGAAATTATTCAAGAAAATTCATAAATGCAAAATTACAAAGATGTATCTATCTACTTCTAATTATTCAGCATGTAGAGCATCAACTTCGTTTGTTCAAACACAATCAAAGGTTAGAAGACTAGTAGAAACTATAAGAAAAATTAGAAAGAGAGGAGAAACTCAAAGATAGAATTTCGACTGTAAGAAACAAAGAAGTAAAAGAAGCCAAAAGAATTGAGAATCTTACTAATGAAACTTGGACAATTTCAGAGAGCGCTGAAGAGGATTGACTCCATTAATGAAATTTTCTTAGCTATTGGATTGTTCAAAATCTAATAAAATGGTAGAACATAATCGATTGAGTGTTCATGTTTATATTTAAATCAATGACACTGATTGATTCGGAAGAAACGAAATGGTTTTTTGAAATTTCTAAACAACACTCCATTGATCTTATTAAATTTTTGTTGATGAGCTGGAGTGATGTTTCTTGATGATGTGAAAAATGATCGGGAATCATCGTGAAGCCAATAGATTTATCATTTACCCTATATAATGAGTATAATTGCATGTCTGCCATTTGTCATTCTAATACTCTCTCTTCTATATAAAAAATAATATATTTACACACACACACACACATATATATATATATATAAATATATCATTGTTTAATAAAATGGTGCATCTATATCTTCACCATTTAAAAAATTGTTCATATTTGTACTTTTTGTTAACATACTAAACTATAAAAAATCCTAAAACTAATTGTTTTAATTTCAAATATCACATACCTTTAAATGATTACTTTAGAGGGTAAAAGTAGTTTATTAAGGACTGACCCGATTGGACCAGCTTGGGTTGGGTATAAAGAGAAGTAGCCCATGAAGGAGCCATCTCGATAGCCATAACAACATAGAGAGGCACCTAGAGAGGCACCTACTCTAGGGACAGGTAGATAACCCGAGACCACCAAGCTAAGAATGGTGACTACACACTAGCGGATAAATGAAAGGACAATGTCAGAGATTCTAGAAGGCACTAGAAACCCTTGATAGAACCACATCTGACACACAAAAGTGGATTAGTTACTCTCCAACATCACTATGACGAGTGGTGATCTTTCCTTAGGTACAGATAATGCTAGCCCTATAAATAGATACCCTCTCCCTATCATAAAGGATCAAATTTTCTCTGATCCTTCCCTATAAGTAATAAAATATCTTTATCTTCATTCTTAAGCATTCTCTATTTCCTATAGCTATTTTACTATTTTTTTTATTATTGCATTTAAGCTCCATCACATCAAGTTTATAGCTGGAAGGACATGGCGCTCATCTAACATCATAGATTTTTTCTTATGTTTTTGCCTTATTTGATTTATTTGATCTATTGTTTACATTATTTAACTTTTTGCAAACATATACCACTATCCAAAGCTAAATTCATAAGGTGTGCTCCGGAATTATGAATATATTCAACTATACCAAAACGATAGTAAACATCTTTGTGCACACCATTGGTCCAGAGCAACAACGTAGCTTTACAGCTACGTTACCTCTTGCTAGTTTTCTTTTAGTGATCTTGTTTTACAGGGAATTAGGTCACGACTAACCGCATTGGAGATACAAATTTCAGAAGCAAAGCAGGTATTGCATCAATTGACCCGACGAGCTCTAACATCTGAGGAGAAGGAAGAGCCCTGATGATGGCATGAAGGTTGGTCGTTTGGTTGAAGAAGGAAAACTCTCATTCTCCAAGAAGAAAAAAATATCCCTCATCGATCGAAAAAAGTTTGGTCAGGATGATGATTTTAAAATGACCTTCAAGGATGAAAATCTAGAGAGATTGAGGGATGTTTGAAATAATTTGTTGGTGATATACCTAAATATAGACGAATGCTATGTGAAAAGGGTATTGGTTGACCTAGAAAGCTTGGGCAACTCATGCACAAAGGATTTTTTGACTAAATGTAGTCGAGCGCAACCCTACAACCCATGGCCTAAACCTTGGCCAAGTTTAACATGGCAAACGAGGTAGGGCATAGAAGGTGTTGCGGGCACAAATTTCTTAGGAAAGATGAATAACAAAGATAGTACCTTGGTACACTATAGAAAACATTGGGAATGTTTGAACATTTACTTTCTTTGGTAATTTGGGACTTAAGCATGATCAAATAAAAAGTCTTGTTTTCCTTTCCTTTCATATTCAGGTTGAAGCCTGGTAAATTTTGACCGCCCAAAAATGTGGCATTCAAAGTAATTAGGAGACATCCTAACTTACTGAAGTGGAAAAGGTAAGAACCTCACCAAAAATTTGTACCAGCCAATAAAGCATGCTTGCAAATAATGTACATATATTTATATGTGATCTGGATAGTGAAGAGACTAGGGTATAAATGCCCTATGCTCTGACGCATCATTCTCTTCTATCATAGAGTCCTGCCTTTCAATGAAGGGGATGTATTTGTCTAGAAAACTACAGTAAAAACTTATTAGCATCCACAGTCAAACGTCAAGCATAAGACATAAAATGTCAATAGATTTTGATATAATATAAGCTATCTAGGAGAATGACACTTGGGAGAAAAAAAGAATTTTTGAATAACACAACATATCATAAATCCAAAAAACCCCAATCTCAAAGTAATAAAGTATAAATCGAGAGGGGTCACATACTCGAAAACAAGGAAATAAGTCTAAAAGAGGAAAATGATTTTGGGGAACCAGCTTGATATATCTGCACTTCTTCAGAATCTCTTCTTGAGGATAAGTCATCTTGAGAGAAGATCATTTTGGTAGGATTGAAGGGTGAGAAAACATTGTCCTAGATGGCCACCTGAGTACTGTTAATCTCCTCTTTGATTAAATATATGTGGGCCAGAAGCTTTTTAAGGACACCTAACTTCTCCTTCTAGATTTTGTTGCAAAAAAAACTCATAATGTATTACCTCATGGTCAACACTCATAATGTTGACCCAGAAAGCTTAAGAAACTCATGCACAAAACATATTTTGATAAATGAAGTCGAGCGCCACCGTACAACCCATGTACTAAAACCTGCCCGAGTTTAACATGGAAAATAAGGTAGGGGTTAGAAAGAGCCCCGAGCATGACTTTCTGGGAAAGATGAATGACAAAGATATATGACATACCTGGGAAAACTATAACAAGCATCGAGAATGTTTGAACATTAACATTCTCTTGGTAATTGGGACTTATGCATGATCTAATAAAAAAGCTTGTTTTCCTTTCCTTTCATATTCAGGTTGAAGCCTAGCAAATTTTGACCACCAAAAGTATGACATTCAAAGTAATTAGGAGACATACTAACTTAAAAAAATGGCAAAGGAAATAACATCACCAAAAAGGTCTACCAGACCATAAAGCATGCTTGCAAATGATATACATAAAAATTTATGATATACAAATAGTTAAGCAGCCATGGTATAGTTACTCCACACTCTAATACATCAATCTCTTCTAGTATAGAGACCTGCCTCCTAATAAAGGGGATGGATTTGACAAGAATACTGCAATTAAAACTTATTAGCATCCACATTCAACCATCAAGCATGAGACGTAAAATGGTAATCAATTCCAATATAATATATCTAGGAGAACGACACATCGTATAATAATAACATTCATCACAATTAAGTTGTTAATAAAAAAAATAAATGGGAGAAAATGAAGATAGTTTAAATAAATTAGCATATCATAAATCCAACAAAAATCTCAAAGTAAGAGAGTACAATCGAGAGGGGTTAAATACTAGGAAACAAGGAAATAAGTCTAGAAGAGGTAAGGGATTCAAGGGAACCTGGCTTGAGAGATCTGCACTTCTTCAGAATCTCTTCCTGAGGATAAGTCATCTTGAGAGGAGGTAATTTATATAGGACTGAAGGGTGAGAAAACATTGTCCTGGATAGCTGCCTGAGCAGCCTTAAATTCCTCTTTAATCAAAGATGGGTGGGCCAGAAGCTTTTCAAGTACACCTAAATTCTCCTCGTAGATCTCACCATAACGTACACTTATAATGTATTGCCTCATGGACAAGAACGAAGCTCGACTCTGTTTCAAACTCTTTTAAAGGGACTTAACCTTATCTTAGTTTTAATAAAACGCATCTCCAAAATAACCAAGAGAATTGTCCCCCCCTCTCCTGAGAAAAGTTCTATATTAGCTCGAGCAGCTACAACTTCAACAACCTTGTCTTTTAGAAGGGTTTGCAATTATAATGAATATTGAATGTCCTGATCGTCCCTCTCCTTATGCTCTTGACTTTTTCATCAAGCTTTTAGTCTCTAAGGCTCAACCGGGCCTAGGTTTTATCACATTGACACAGGGACTCCTTATCTATGAAAGAACGATCCTCCCAGGTGTAAACTTTCTCCTTTAGAAAAGAGAGCATTTCATAGAGTTCCCTACCTTAGGCTTCTCCCTTTCTCGAGAAAGAGCTTCACACGTGTAAAGATAAACCTGACACATTTAGATTAAATATAGTGTTAGGAAAAAAAGATGGGAGAAATCTGCAAGAACCTAATAAATACTCCCTCGCAATAGAGCCTTGAAAGTGTCTTTGGAAAGGGCTTGACTTTCTTGGGCCAACAAGCTCACCACTTTCTCCATAAGAAAGTGATAGTGCAGATGCGAATACATATCCTGCCAGATTTTTTCCATCATAGAAACATGTTTTTCAGGCGAAGAACTTTGCAATATAGGCATCTCAAAATCATTATTAATCATCTCGTCAATCATATCTGAATGGAGCAGTTCAACGTAGGCATGGATGGATAAGATGCAAAGGACTAGGCTTCCAAAGTAGTATCTCCAAGTGTATCCACTTGGGTCATCTCCTCCTAGTGTAAGGTAGTGGACTTACTCGACCTTCTTCTCCTGCTTGGTATAGGGGATCTCATTGTCTTCATTTTTCTTATCAACTAGGGATCGACCTTTGGAGCCCCCCGACTTCTTTAGGCTGGTGTACGAACAAATGGGTAAACCCCTCAAGATCAAAAAAAGTTATGCAAATGCAAAATGGTTCCATCAATATTGATCCCTAGAAAAAAGATATAATCAGTACATGGTAGACATCCGCAAGCCACAAAATGAGGAAATACGGGCATAATGGTCCTTGTAGATCCACCTCTTTTCGGTAGAAATGGTTTTAGGTGTATCCCTTAAACAGACCTACTCAAGAATCCTTCGTACCCAAGGGAGAATATCTGCTGGTGCGTAACCCAAGAATTGGCCGCAATAAGACAAGAATATGAGGAAAAGCAAAATGTTGCTTTACATAAAAAGGATAAAAGAAGGACATACTATGACAACTCCATTCTTCCTACAGAGAAGGTAAGCCGGGAAGGAAATTTTAGCAAATAAAGACGTATTATTCCTACCACTGATGGGTCGCTTCTTGTAGATATGAGAGCACACCTTTGCTACCCCAAAACTTAAAAGTCATAAATTTTTCAAGGATTACCTATGGAGCATATATGCTGAATAAATACACAAGGGAGAAGCACAAGTCTAAGAAGCACATGACGACATAGAGATAGGAGACTGCCTTCTAAACTATGGGATCCCCCTAACTCAAAAAGATAATGTAGGGTTTATATAGATGAAAGATAAATCAGATGATATGGATGGTAGCTAGACCCATAACAAAAGTGTAAGTATTGATGACCAAATACCTAGTTTAGAAATGGAGATATTCTTGGTGAGATAAGGAGAGAAGATTTTAATATTTTTCTGTAACCCACAATCCCCTTTGATAGCCTTAATTGAACCTTTATCTACCTTAGACACAAAATGAAACATAGATTGCTTTTGCTAGAAGGAGGAGCACTCCTCCAATGTATAGCTCTTACAGTCGTCCTTGAAATTGGGTTATTTTGGAATCATCGCATCAACTAAGGACTCAACTTCATTTGGAGACATTGTTGGGGGGGAAATATTTACTACGAGGAGAAGTGGGAGAAAACCTAATGAAATCCATAGCCGGAACAGGGGGTGAATCAATAAGAAATGCAGTGACGCCACCTACAACTTCTAGATCGGGGTCAATAATGATGATTTTAGCTCTATCTACCTCAGTAGGATCTATTGCAACACATTTTTTAAATACAAAAAAACCATGAGTGGCATTAGGAAGCAAGGTGTGGAGAGTAATAAGAGGAAGGAAATTGTTGTGATGTTTTTGGGTAATTAAGAGAGAAAAATGGAAAGAAGTGAAGAGAATAGTTGGATACAAATGAGTTTTTTGTCACGACTAGATTTCTGACTCCTACCTTATTCCACCAATAGGAAAGACAAATCATAACTCAGAATGATAGGTAACAAGCTAACGGGTAAAAACTAAAATACGTCATGTATAATGATAACAATAGTAATAATAAGTAAAAAATAGAAAGGTAAACATATATAATATAACAAAATGAGAGAAAGAAAAAGTACCACATATACAAATAAATCCTTCCCAAGACCTGGTAAGATCGGTACTGGAGCCGCTAGGAAAAGATACTCAGAGTACTAGATAGAATCCAAATTATACAAAATACATACAAGCTATCTCGGGTACAAAAGACTAAACTCGAATAGATAGAGGAGGATTAGCCTAAGACGACAATAAGCTTGCCCTACCCAAGATATGTGCTGGAAAGTAGGAGTCACGTCAACGTCAGTTAGTAGTACTCGAATCTATATCAGGGTAAAGATGCAAAAGTGCAGTATAAGTAACAAAACAATGTGTACTGAGTAGGCATCATCTGACAAATGAGCTCAATACAGGAAAAGTATAACTAAAATGCGAGGGTGTAATCTAAGTCAATAATAAACAGGGTGTCACGACCCAAACCAGGTCCTGACCGTGACGGGTATCTCAAGTCCCATGTGGATCAGAGATCACCCCCTGTACCTAACCAAACAAAATTCACCACACCCCAAAGTAGTCTAAATTTCGAACATATAACAAGATAAGAGAATATTAATTTAAAGACACTGAAATACGCCTACAACCAAAACCAACTGATACCAGTATCAACACTAATACCAATACCAACACTAATACCAACACCTACACTGCCCATGCCAACAGTAGTTTGACAAAGCCTTTAATCAAAACCAAAGAATATCCAGTAGGGACATGCCTCCGACCATAGCCAAAAACTAATTCCAAAGGAATAGCCAAAATATAACTGAAACCATAAACTTGAAATGGGATCTTCCTAAGTATGGAAGCTCACCACTTCGATCTGAGTCGCTAGCTGATCCTGAATCTAAGTAAATGAGCGGGAGGTGTTGAAGTATGACTAGTTCCTGTATAGGATAGGGATACAGCGTCCCAAGACCGTTAGCAGGGTGAACGCTAACTTATGACTAGAGGATAAGGATAACATAATGATATGATCAATAGTTTAAAATCATTCAAAGTTGGTGAACACAATCAAATTCATAGACATATACATATTATATATATATCATATGTCGAGATAGGGAACAAGGCTTAACGTGCATTTGAAAACCTTATATATATCACATGTCAGGATGGGGAACAAGGCTTAATATGTATTTAATAACCTTAGTCTGGATTGTGTAGCTCAATCGTCAAATAATAGTACCCATGGAATATATGGTCCACAACTCCTACCCCCTAGTCGGGCCCCAGTGTGTATAGTCGCATTAATTGGAGAATAATCTCATATATATGTATATAGGGGGCTCGAACACTCCAACATATACCAAGGTGACATAAGAACCTAATCATATAACATTTTACGGGGGACTAGAATCTACCTTGTCATGAAATAATAATAAGGAAAATTAAACCTCCCTGGTCACTTTGACTCCTGTATCGGCAAATGCGGTTTCCAGTATTGGGCTCTAGGAGTTCCACTTTCATGACTCAGCTACACAACCCTTATTAAAGACTAATTAAAACAAATGTCATATTCCCATTCATTTAAGTACATTCCACATTAAGGCATACAATGTTGGTATCATTATACCAATTGTACTTATAAGGTAATACATCATGCCAAAATAATTTCCATTTAACTTAGGGAGAACAACTCCCTCTGTTCATTAATACACATTGGGAACACAGACTCCTTTTGTTCATTAAATCATACCTTTGTATTCAAATACTTCTTTATATCATGCAATAGTTCAAGATTATTTCAATTTTTACAAATACCCATAGTTCTCATAAGTAAAACCAATTTCATATCATGGGGTTGGGGTTATAATCACTTCAAAGCCACAAGTTTGGGAAAATTACAATTCTCTAGTTCATTCACCATACCCCACTAGGTGGGAATACATTGGGTTTGTTGTTGTTGTTGTTGTTGTTGTAGTTCATTCACCATACCCAAGCATCAATAATTTTAAAATCATATTAAAAGCATAAAAATCATATGTATAAACCATGAGAGACATTATTCAATATGAAAATCATATATGTAAAAACCATGAGAAACATTATTCAATTCATAACATTCAAAACCCCCAACCTTTGTTTTCAAACCAAAACAATAACCTAATAAACAACAATCTAAATCACATGCTTTTGCAGTATTAACAATGAGGAAAGAGTAACATGCCTGAATCATGAAGATTTATGGAGAGAAATCGACCCCTGAGCCCTTAGATGACCAAATTAATGAAATCGTAGTTTGACTTATTTGAGAGGATTTAGAGAGATAGTTTAATCAGTTAAATTGTTGAATAAATAACCCAAAAGTATTTTATGGATAAGGGGTCTAAAGGGTTTTAGGTGAGAAATTTCTAAAGTACGCCCAACTTAAAAGATGGAAAGGCATCGTCTTTGGTTATAAGTCAACTCCTTGACTCGTATCCATACCATACGACTCGTGACCACCAGTCATAACCAGGATAGTCTCTACGACCCACAATACTATTATCCTTATGACTCAACCCACCAACTCCTAATCTGAACCTACGACTCGTAGGGTCCTACTCATGAGCAAAACATAACCCAAATGAATTAAACACTGGACATCCTACTATTTGAACCTACGACTTATAACATATCCTTACGACTCATAGTAAGCCATTCATACTCAGAGCATAATCAAGTCTCAAATTTTATGGTTTGGGTACGGCTCAACCTAACGAGTTTTCAGAACATCCTGCGACTTTGGGGGGTCCAGTCGTAACCAAGGCAGTGAGCCCAAAGCTCAAGAAATTTCCAAGGGATAAAATCCGAGGTGTTTTCATTCTCCCCCACGTAGATTATTCATCCTCGAATGACAGGACATGGAAATTGCTAGCATGATTTGACACAATATCCCCAACTCTTACCTTTAACAAGCTCATAAAATAACGATGTTAAGGAAATCTATCTTTCCTTTAATAAAGTCAAAAAAACAAAGATATTAAGAATAACACATACCTTACGTACAATTTTCCTGAGCGGAAAACTGGAATGGTTACGTGGACTTCATGTCCTCTTTGACTTCCCAAGTAGCGTCTTCAACCTTGTGGTTTCTCCATAGAACCTTTACCGAAGCTATATACTTTGTCCACAACTGACAAAATTGCCGATGTAAAATTTCAACCAGTACCTGCTCATATGATAAGGAATCCAAAATACCAATATCCTTGATAGGAACAATCAACGATGGATGTCTCAAATACCTCATAAATATTGACATATGGAAGACCAAATGAATGGATCTCAAATTAAATAACAACTCCAATTCATATGCGATGCTATCAACCCTCTTTAAAACTAAGTACGGAGCAACATACCGGGGGATGAGCTTCCCTTTCTTCCCAAACCGCATTACTCCCTTCATGGGAGATACCTTAAAGAACACCCAATTGCCAACCTCAAACTAACTCCCTATACCTCACATCCATATAGGACTTTTGGTGACTTTGGGCTGCTTAAAGTCTATCCTGAATCACCTTGACCTTCTCCATCACTTGGTGAACCAAATTTGGGACAAATATCTCCACCCCACTAACCTCAAGCCACCTAATAGGAGACCTATACCTCCTACTATACAATGCATCAAACAGAGCTATCCTAATATTAGAGTGGTAGCTATTATTATACGCAAACACTACAAGAGAAAAACGGTCAACCCAACTACCATAGTCGATCACCTAAGATCAAAGCATATCTTCTAATGCCTGAATAGTCCTTTTTGGCTTGCCCATTTGATTGCGGGTGAAAAGTAGTACTAAGGATCACCTTAGTTCCTAATCCTTTCTGAAATGAATGCCAAAAATGCGATGAGAACTAAGTACCATGATCTGACATAATAAAAACAGGTGCCCCTCCAACTTTATAATCTCTTGGAGTAAGAACTTCACGTAATCCTCTACCGAATAATTAGTCCTCACTGGCAAGAAGTTAGCAGACTTAGTCTTCCTATACAAAATGACCCAAATTGAATAAACTGATTTTAAGACCGAGAAAGACCGATAATGAAAACCATATTAATCACTTCCCACTTCCACACATGCAACTCAATCTCTTGAGTCAACTAACCGAGCCTCAAGTGCTCAACTATCACTTGTTGACACACCATGCACTTAGCCACAAAATTGGCCACATCTCGCTTTATATTGTTCCACCAATAAATCACCTTATGATTATGATACATCTTCATTGAACTGGGATGAACGACATCACGTGACTCATGAGCCTTAGCCAAAATCCTCTTTCTCAGCCCATATACATCGGGAACACATAGTATGCCTTGATACCTCAATATACCATCGCAACTAATCTCAAAATCTACAACCTTTGGTTTACCCACATCTCCCGTAATCTTCATTAAGACCGGATCCAGTACCTACTTCTTCTTATTTCACCAACAAGAGATGACTTTACCACCCCTTGCACAAACACACCACCATCCTCAGAGTCCAAGAGATGAACTCCAAGGTTAGCGAAATGGTGAATATATTTCCCCAACTCCCACTTATCCTTATCCATATGAGCTAGATTCCTATGGGTAACCTGCTAATAGCATCAACATCAAAATAAACTTTATCGAAGTGATAGTGGAAACTCAAGTCGTAGTCTTTCAGCAACTTAAGCTACCTTATCTGCCTGAGATTCAACTTCTTCTGAGTGAACACATATTGCAGAGTCTTATGATCAGAAAAGATATCTACATGGACTCTATACAAATAGCGATGCCAGATCTTCAATGCAAACACCACAATCAACAACTCCAAGTCATAAGTCGAGTAATTCATTTTATGAACTTTCAATTGCCTAGAATCATAGGCCACGACCCTACCATGCTGCATTAACATACAACAAAGTCTAATATAAGATAAATCACAATAGATAAGAAAACCATCAGTGCCTTCTGACAGAGTCAAAACTAGAGCAAAAGTCAACTTATCTTTCAGATTCTTAAAACTACCCTCACAAGTATCATACCACAAGAACTTTACCTTCTTCTAAGTTAACTTAGTCAACGGGGGTAGCTATAGTCTCAAGGAGGGCAGCTACAGCCGAGAAAATCTCCATAAACCTCCTATAGTAATCAACTAAATCCAATAATCTCTGAATATCAGTTAGAGTCGTGGGCCTAGGCCACTTCTTTACTAGTGCAACTTTTGGCAGATCCACCATGATCCCTTCACTAGAAATGACATGACCCAGAAAAGTAAAAACTTTTAACCAAAATTCGCACTTTGATAACTTAGTATACAAATGCTGATCTTTAAAAGTTTGCAACATGATACGAAGGTGATCGGCATAATCCGCCTCACTCTTGGAATACACTAGAATATTATCTATAAACACGATGATGAACAAATCCAAAAATTGATGGAAGACCCTATTCATTAAGTCCATGAATTCCACTGGGGCATTAGTCAAATCAAAAGACATGACTAAGAACTTATAATGACTATACCGGGGTTAGGAAAGAAGTCTTAGGGATATCCACTTCCCTAATCTTTAGCTGATGATAACCAAACCTAAGATCAATCTTAGAGAAACACTTAGTAGCCTAAAGTTGGTCAAACAAATCACCAATCCGAGGAAGTGGATACTTATTCTTCATCGTAACCTTATTGAACTAATGATAATTAATACACATTCAAAGGGAACCATTCTTCTTACTCGCTAACAAAATGGGAGCACCATACAGAGACACTAGGACAGATAAATCCCTTGTCAATAAGGTCTTTCAACTGCTTTTTAAGCTCTTTTAGCTCAACCGAAGCCATTTTATAAGGTGGGACAGAGATACGACGAGTTTCTAAAACAAGGTCAAGCCCAAAATCAATCAATCTCCCGATTGGGAGGAACACCAGGAAGATCATTAAGAAAAACCATAAAAAAAGATGTCAATGAAGGACCCTCCGAGTTGAAATATTTAACCAAAACCAAATGGTAGAGACATCCATTGGAAATCAACTTCCAAGCTCTAAGATATGATATAAATATTCCCTTATGCACTAGAGAACTCCCTTCCCACTCAACTACTGGCTCATTAGGGAATTCAAACATGACCTTACAGGTCAAAAAATCTAGGAGGCATAGCATGAATACAACCAATCCATCCTCAATATAATATCAAAATCAACTATGTCTAACTTTATCAGATCTACCAGGGTTTCTTTATCACCAACAGTTACCACACAACCTCTATAGACTTTTCTAGCAACCATACAATCACCCACCAAGGTATAAAAGCAAAAGGGGTCATAGATACACTCAAGATCAAAATAAAAATGCACAGCTAAAAATAGGGTCACATAAGAAAGAGTAGACTCCAAATCAAGCAAGCAATATACACCACTAGAAAATAGTTATAACATACCAGTAACAACATGGGGAGATACCTTAGAGTCCTGATGGGTAGAAAAAACATACAAATGATTTTGGTCAGTACCGAATAAAGTGGAAACTGGTATCTTATTTGCCCTCGAAGCAACCTTAGAAGGACAATCCCTCTGAAAGTGACCACTCTAACCACATTTGAAATACTTGTTCCTCTCTTCTACGCAAAACCCATGGTGCACCTTCTTGTAGAATCTACAAGGAGGACATAATGGAGCGAACTAAGCCCCACCAACCTAAGATTAGGCGCCCTGTACCCTAAATCCACTATCATTCTAAGAACGATGGTCACCTGACGGCTTAGGATAAGGAGAACTAGACGTAGAGTGGGAATCAACACTACCCCACTTTTTCTTCGACTACTTTCCACCATCTCTACCACTCTGCTGCTGACTTCCACCTTGATTAGAAAATCTAAACTTTATATTTAGCCTTTCCTTAATTTCAACTTGCTTCTTCTTCTCTTCCTTAACCTGCTACATATACACAACTAATTTGGAGATGTCTATGTCTTTGTTCAGCTAGGTTGCCTTACTTTATGGTATCAAATCATGAGACAACATAGAAATAAATTTCTTTATTCTAGCCCTTATGCTAGACATTAACTTGGGAGCATATAGGGGAAACTGATAGAATTTCAAGGCATAATCCTTGAATATCATTCCGCTTTGCTTCTAATTAACAAAATCTTTTGCTTTTGCCTCTTTCAACTCTTGAGGAGAGAAGAGGTCCAAAAAAGAGATAAATTATCCCACAATACGGATTTAGCATCATCTTTCCTAAACTATTCCAATTCCTCTTGCCATTGGTATGATACATCCTTTAGTTAATAGGCAGTGAATTCTACAACTTCCACATTAGTAGTATGTATAACGTGAAAGATCTTTTCTATCACATTAATAAAAGCTTGATGATCCTCTTCAACCTTAATACCAGTAAATACAAAAGGGCTTAACCGCATAAACTGGCCAACCCTTATGGCCTTTGAAGATAGAGTAACATAAGCTACATGTTTAGACTACAAAGCTACCAATTAAGCCAATTATAATAGACTAACAAAATTTTGCATTTGATACATCAGCTTGAGGAGCTCGGGGAGGACTAGAGGGGACCAGTTAAACTCCAGAAGGAAATCAGGAACTGTACCTCTAGATTAGGTCTGTACCCCATAAGCAGGGTGAGTCCCATCTGCATTATCCTTAAGAGGGACAAAGGAGTTTCCTTAAGCTTCAGATCATCTAGGAGGCATGATCTGAAAAAAAAAGAAAAGTAAATTAGAGATACTCCAGACCTTAGGCTTTATAGATTGAAACAGAACAACAAGGAAGAGAAACTTTCCTAAATGTCTCACAGCCTCTCCCTTATAAGTGTGGTGTGCTACACACATATAAAAGAGACTCTACTTGACACTGCTTTGTTGGACACCCAATGACACCAAACCTAGGCTTTAATACCACCTTTGTTATGACCCAAACCTGGGCTTGACCATGACAGGTATCTTAAGTCCCACGTGGAACGGAGATCACCCCTTGTACCTAACTAAACTAAACTTACCATATCCTAAAGTAGGATAAATTTTGAATATATAACAAGATAAGAGAATATTAATTTAAAGACATTAAAATACGTCTACAACCAAAACCAACCAATATTGGTATCAATGCCAATACCAATACCAACATTGATATCAATAATAACACCACCTATGCCAATTGTAGTCTGACAAAGCCTCTAATCAAAATCAAAGAATATAAAGTTGGACATGCCCGCGGCCATAGACAAAAACTAAATCCAAAGAAATAGTTAAAACATAGAGGAAACCATAACATGAAATAGGGTATACCAAGGCATGAAAGGTCACCATTTCAATCTGACTCGCTAGCTGATCCTGAATCCAAGTCACTAAGTAGGAGGAGTAAAAGTATGACCAATTCCTACATTGCGTAGGGATACAACGTTCGAAGATGATTAGCGGGGTAAATGCTAGCATGTAACTTAGGGATAAGGATAACATAATGATATGATCAATGGTTTAAAATCATTCAAAGCTAGTGCACACAATCAAATACATAAACATATATATATATATATACATAAACATATATATATATATATATATCACATTCCAGGATAGGGAACAAGGCTTTACATGCATTTAAAAACCTTAGCCTGGATTATGTTGCTTAACCATCATATAATAGTACCCATGGGCTATATGCTTAACCAAAGAATAATCTCATCTATACGGACATGGGGGACTCGAATCCTCCAACATATACCAAGGTGACTTAAGCACCCGGTCATATAAGGATTTACGGGGGACTCGAACCTCCCTAATCATGAAATAATAATAAGGGGGACTCAAACCTCCCTGGTCACTTTGACACCCGCATCGACAAATACGATTTTTATTATTTGTTGCTCGGACCTCCACTTTTATGACTCATCTACATAACCCTTATTAAATCCCAATTAAAATAATTATCACATATTCCTATTCATTTAAACACATTCCATATTAAGGCATACAATGTTGGTATTGTCATACTAACTACACTTGAAAGGTAACACATCATGCAAAAATATTTTTTATTTAACTTGGGGAGTACAACTCCCTTTGTTCATTAATACATATTAGGGAACACCGACTCCCTTTGTTCGTTAAATCATATCTTTGTATTTCAAATACTTCTTTATATCATGTAATAGTTCAAGACTATTTCAATTTTTACAAATTACCACAGTTCTCATAACTAAAACCAATTTCACATTATGAGTATAACAACAACAATAACATTAATAGTAGCAGCAGTAGCAACAACAACACCAGTAGCAACAACAACAAAAACAACAATAACAATAATAACAACAACAACAACTATAACAACAAACACTACAAATGCAATATTATAAAATATTATGCGATAGTAATATATATCAGTATACACTTATTCCCAATATTTATCGCTGCAGAGATGGGACCTGTGGGATATTTGTGAGGTCCATATATCCCACCAAAAATTCTATCTTATATGAGTCAAAAATCCTATATCAGACTAGATAAGAAAATTCATATATTCATGTCTCAACAACAACAATGACCACCACTACCACCATCACCAACTACAACAACAATAAAAAACAATAACCAAAAACACTACAAATGCAATGTTATAACATATTATGCAATAGTCATATATATCAGTATACACTCACCCCCTATATTAATCACTACAAAGATGGGACCTATGGGAGATTTGCAAGGTCCATATACCCCACCAGAAATCCTATCTCATATGAGTCCAAAATCCTAAATTAGACTAGATAAAAAATTTTATATATTCATGTCTGGAACCTTGCATCGAACTGTGTAAGTATAATATAGTTCATTTTCTTTCAAAAAAACAACATTTTCAATGGTATAATATGATGATTTAACAAATAAGGATGAAATTAGACACAACACACATACAATGATTCTTAAGATAACATCCTAGTCATAAACGTGACCTGCATGCCTCAATGTCAAAACCAAAACCCAAGATACATATGAATAAAGTATAAGCCCCAAATTGGGCATCACAATGATAATTCATCTCATTTGGTACTTCAATTTATAATTTCATCCAATCCATACATATTTTATATGATAAGTTTTCACTCAAGAAAAGTCTTAAAAAATCAAGCCATAAACTACCTCAAAGTCGAACAACAAGTCTCTGATATCACAAATTGTCCTTTCTCTTTCGAGCAATCTCAAAATATTTTTAATCTATCATCAATAGATTCTACACATAAACACTCATCAAATAATACTATTGCAAAGGTTATAATCCAGAACTAAGACGTCTACTCAAAAGTCAATCTTGAGAATCCAAGGGCAAGATTGGAATTTTATTAGAAATCAATTTAAATATATCATAATTTAAGAATTTCAAATATGGAGTTTTATCCAAAATAAAGTTAAATTGTGCGTGAAATCATCAAAATATTATTCTTTAATTTTATCGAAAACATAAAATTTTAAATTAAAAAATCTAGAACTAAGGATGAATCATGAAATAATCAATGAGACATAGTAAAATATTGGCTTAGGTACTAACCCAAAATATTGAAATATCGAAAATACCCTATTTGATTCTCCTCAAAATAAGTTTCAAAGCTTCAAAAATCGAGTTGTGAATTTTATGTTAAAAAATAAGATTTTTAAATTTGTCTAATAATTATTTTTATCACGATCATAGTTAGACCACCGTGATTTTGATGTTGACCCTGTTCTAAAGGTCTCACACGTGAGACCATCCTTTGAATTATGAAGAGAATATTTAACTCAACTCAAACCCCAATATTTGTAAAGTGCGAACAATTCATCTTGATCATGATGACTGAATTTGCCTAGCCTTTGCGACCGTAAAAGGCATATCGCGATCAATGAAGTCCTTGCACCAACACTAGAATTTACGCACCAACAGTAATTCAAGCCATTAAATGTTCCAAATGGAACCTCAGAATTCATTCAGTACCATATATAAATAAACCAACTATGCTACTAGACTAATTTAAATATTTTGAACTCAATGGAATCATCAAATTGCCATTAAAGGTTGTTTCTATCATGTTTTGATCGAAGTCAACTCTAGGCCTAGTTTTACTAACTTTTCAACCAAATGTTCGAAACACAACAAAATATTAACGAAATTCTCATATGACGCCTATATACTAAATATTAATCAAAGTCAATCATACTAAGTTTAGAATAATTCAAAATAAAAAAGTTGGTTAAAACCCCATAAATACCTCAGGAATTGAGTCATCAACTCCTACAACTCATAAATACTATAAAGAGACTATGGGGAGGGGTAAAATAGTTATAATATATTGAATTTTAAAAATCTCTATGAAGATTGTTACATACCTGAGTACGTGTTCTTTACACCCTTATATTTAAGGTCCTATCCCAGATAACATAAAGTTGCATCATGTACAATCTAATCACCTCTCTCTAATATTTTTTGGCTTTACTTTTACCTCTCCTAGTACCTAATATATTCAATCTCTCACACATTCTCATTGGTGGTGTCTACGTATCACCTCTTTATATGTATAAATTATCTCAATCTCGCTTTAGATATCTTGTCCACCATGGTTATTGCTTCCACCTTATCCTAAATATCCTCATTTCTAATCTTATCCCACCTAGTATGCCCACACATCTACCTCAGTGTCCTCGTCTACATAATAACCATCTTCTAAACATGGGAATATTTGATTGACCAGTACTTCATCCCATACAACAATAATCATTATAATCACTACTCAATAAAATTTAACCTGAAGTTTTAGTTATACCTTTTTATCGCATAAAAATTTGGAGGTAAGCCTTCACTACATCCATGCTTCACCAATATAAGACATGTGATAATCATTGATACCTCCATGTCCCTAGATTATAAACCCAAAATAATTGAAATTGTTTCTCTTAGGGACAACTTATGTATTTAAGTCTCACTTCCACACCTACTTTATTCACCCCATTACTGAATTTGCACTCTAAGTACTCTATTTTGATTTAGCTCAACCTAATTCCTTTATCTCTCAAATTTATCTCTACACCTCCAACCTAGCATTACTTTAATATCCATATCATCAATTAGTACTATTTGATCTATAAATAACATACACAAATGAACCTTATCGTTAATGTATCATATCAATTCATCCATCACCAAGACAAGTAGAAATGAACTCGGCTCTCCTAGTTCAATACCATTTTTAATAAGAAGTGCACCGGTTTTTCTCATACCAATGTAACCTTCACTTTAGATCAATAATACTTGTCCTTTATTTCTCTAATGTGAGCCACTAGTAAGAATCTAGGCTCCAAGAATCTCTAGTTAACTTCCCTCAGAACTTTGTTGTAGGCTTATTCAATTTCAATAAACATCATATAAAAGTCCTTGATTTTTCATTATTTCTCAATCAATCTCCCCACAAGATGGATTACTTTCTTAGTTGATTATCTGACATGAATTCAAACAGATTGTTGGAAATATTTATAACCCTCCTCACCCTTATCTCTACTACTCTCTCCCAAACTTTCATAGTGTGACTTAGTAACTTCATACCCTTATAATTGTTACAATTTTGACTTAGTACTCTACCTCCATTCGTGAGGTAATTTTGACCTCTTAAAAACATTGAAGACACCATCAACCACTCCACACCTTTCGTGTTAGTACTCTTCCCAAACTCTATTGGAATCTTATCTAGTCTAATCTAACATGTGTCACCTCCTCAACATTCATACACCTATAATATACAAAATTCTAATGTCTCTCAAAGTACTCCGGATTACCCATTATAATTACTTTGTCCCCTTCATCTAATATTTATATAAGTAAGCTTGTGATCTTCACTGAAGGAATATCTCTTCTTCCAATACCTTGTCTTCCTCATCCTTGATGCGCTTCACTTGATCCAAGTCTCGGGCCTTTCTCTCCCCCATATTTGTGAAATGTACAATATTTTATTTCCGCTTTTATCTCCTAGTTCAATATACAACTGTTTAAAAGTTGTCATCTTTATTGTTTTAACTACTAACTTAGCCTCCGTTTAGGGAGGTCTTTAACATAATACTTAAAAGAAAAATTGTAATGAGAAGCAAAACAATTGATCCCTGCTAGAGAGATCTTTTACTGATTTTCATTGGTTTATTTTGGAGCATCATGCCATTTTTTGATAGAATATATAAACATTCAATCAGGTGAATTATTATTTTAACTTAATTCGGTTAAAGTTCAAAACCTTTTGCATGAAAAATAGAAAAAGATGACTACTACTGTAGTAAATCATAGATTTGGATAATTTTTTCATGTGAAACAAAATAGAAATATAATTTTTCATGATAACCTTAATGTTGAATGATCACCACTGAAATTTACACAGTGAATTTACAAAAAGAAACATATTTGGAATTGTTAAATGTTAAAAAATAATGAAATTAAATTGAAAATAATAACTTTTTCTTGTCTAGAATTTGTGTTGATGTTAACCTTACGTATTTACTTGATTTATTTATGGGCAATTACATGTGAAAAATCTGGTAGAAAAATCTAGCTTTTTACTATTTTTGTAATAAAAAATAACTTGCACAGAAATTTGCAAATAATCTACATGCGTAATAAAATTTCCTAGTAATAGTTACCTATCTCGATTTTTCCATCGAGTTAGGTTTGGAAAAAAAAATTCATAGGTTTTCTTCATCGATTTTTTTTGGTAGAAATATTCATGAGTTTTTCATCAGATTTTCATTTGAAAAAATTATTGTTGTATGGACATCGAGATAAAATTATAAGACCTTTTGGCCTAATTTTTCAAAATTACATGAGTAGCCAAATTTTTCGACTGGTGATTTGTTGCTGAAAATGTCTTCTCTTCCTTCTAATTTCTTTTTCTTCTTCCATGTTCAACCATTAATATATGCTTTTTCTTGTCTTCATTCCTTCCTCCTCCTTCTCATTTTTCTACTTCTTCTTCCTTTTTTCTTCACTGCTTTTCTTCCTTCTTTATTCCTCCTCCTCTTCTTCTTCCTTTTCCATGTTCAGCCAGTAAAGTTTTAAAGTTAAATTTGAAAATTTGACGTGTCGTAAATGACAAAAGGTTTAGTGAATTATATATGAAAATATTTGAAACATCAAGGGGAGCTAATAAGTAAAATGTGAAACTAGTAAAGGAGATTTTGAGTTGGTTGAGATTGAAAAACTCCATTAACCATTAAACCTTTTTCAAAACTCGATTATAAAATTTGACGTACAAAAAATATGATCCTTATATGAAATAAATGGGTTTACTTAGCTGATCTTATGACTCATCTAGTTTGGATTTTATATAAGGGATATTTTAAGTTCTATGATATTATAAAGTTTGTTGGGCCTTTGTCTCATATATGTTCAAGTTTAATCTAGTTGGTCTTGTTAATTCAAAGAACATGTAATTTGGGGATATAATTCAAGAGCCATTTTTCACGATTTTATGGATAAAGTGTAAAATTTCATTGTTGGAGTCTATAAAAGTATGAAAACTTATAACTGAGTTTTGAATTTATTGAAAATTAAAAAAAAAATGATTGTAGTTCGTTAGGGTGTCATCAGTTCGAACTTGTAGTTAAAATTTGAATCTATTTGAAAATAATTTGACTCATAGCGGCTCGACTTCATTACAAAAAAAGCGACCGCCTTAAACCCCCAAATTTGAGGTACCTCATTTTTTAACAATAATAGATTATATATATATTTTTTTTAGAAAATTAATAATATTATTTGATGAAAAAATAATTTTTTCATTTAAAAAGAAAGAATTATAAAAAAAGTTTGATATATCTAGAGTATTATGTCTCAACAAAGACTAATGCATCAATTATATTATTAAGGATTATAAATTTTTTAAAATAGACTTTATTAAAAAAAAATTAAAAAAATTAAGGCCTCCGTTCAATTTTAGCCTTAGGCCAGTTAAATGCTTGAGCCGCATATTTTGAATGGAGTTTCATAGTTGAAGTGGAACAACCCTGTTTGTCGTTACGGTATTGCCTAACATTCAGAATTTTGGATTAAGTTTTTCTCTAAATGAAAATTTTAATATTTTAGGCTAGAATAGTTTCGAAGGAAATTAGATGTTATATGATCTAAAAAGAAACTTTTGGAATGGAAATCGGATTAGTAGAATTCTAGATATAGCATAGGGGTAAGTTCATAGTGTTGAAATGTAATGCCCTTAGATTAACCCCTGCACGTCACACGGTGTTAAGAACCCTAAGTAATCCCAAGCTAACCCATGCTACTGGTATAATTCGTGAGAAACTAAATAAAATACATAAAACAGAAAATGATAAGCGGAAGAAAAGTCATTAGTTGAATTTGTTCAATACAATACTATTTAAAAGCATTTACATCACTGGATTATCCAAAAAGAAACTGAACCTGATACATCAATTCTGAATGATTGTCAATGAAGCCTCTACTAATACTAACTATAGGTAGCTGGGATATGGACCCCAACTAATCTTAATCAATACAAATGAATAAAAATGAAATACTAGAACTATAAATGACTTGAGTCCCTGTGTAGAAACCCTAAGGGTTGCACCACACAACGTGGGATTTGGTTCCTCAAAGTCAATCACAGGCAATCAAACAATCAAGTACAGGAAAACTAAAGGCAGCAGGAAAGTAACAATACAGAATATTTAATGTGGAAACCTCCTTTCTCAAGTGAGGAAAAACCATGGCTTGCCCTCATAAGCATCTCAAAAGTACACTATAATTAACCTCTTGATTAAAGACTTGAACTTGAACCTAACTCTAGGTTCCTTTCACTTTGTAATACCTCTACAACAAGCTCGTCTGGAAAACTCTACCAAGGCACTCTCTAAACTGATTAACTCTAATCAGTATCAAACCTAGGCAACTCTACCTAAGCATTCTCTCTTCCACATAAGATATGGAGTTTTTGTCTTTCTTTTCCTTCAACACTCTTTTTGTATTTGCAAAAACTATTTGATGAAAGAGTATTTTTTTTCTTTTATATATGAGTGATGATTAGGACTGAAATGTTATTGGACCAGGAATTCTAATCAGTACGAGTAACACCTGCTAGTTTGTTACACAAGAGAACAAAATTGTGCAGTCACGCGTGCCAGCTATACTATAGTCATGAACATACAGAGACCTGGTCCCTTGTAGTCATCTGCTCATCATCAAAAGTACATATAAGAATTTCCCCTTTTTTTGATGATGACAAACCAACCACAAAGATTTACGCATCAATAAACATCTATCACATTAAATCAGTGTGATTACCACTCTTAAGATAAAAGTTCTCCCTATCATCATGCTTCTACCATTATGCAACACAGGGACCTAGTCCCTTGTTGTCATTTGCAGTAAAAAATCTAAGCACATTTGCTTCCCCCCTGTCACTGTGCACTATTATTCATTCATTTGCTTCCCCGTGCATCTGCACACTTCCCCTTGTAAACATGCCATATATGAATACAAACACCTGGTACTCACACATGAACACCTGGTCCCTGAACATTACACACATCACATCTGGTCCCTACCACATGAAATCAGTATTCCTTCTTTTAGCATTATTGAAAAGGAATAACAGTAAACCAAAAGTAAAATAAGCATAAATTAGTTAACTCATGGCCACCAGGGCACTACTAACATGAATAATAACATTGCAATTTAAAGAGAATAAATATAACACACAAATAAAAGATTCAATCATAAGTAGATGATAATTATCATTGTAGTGCATAATTTAACTATTCTATGGACAAAGCCACAGAAATCAAGAAGGATTAACAAGTGAAGAACTAGGAAAAAGATTTTGAAGAAGTAGGGTTAGGTTTTTGTTAAGATGTCTTATCTTTGTATTTAGGCTAAGGACCTCATCAATTAAGATTGACACCCTTTTCTTCAGTTCAACATTCTGAGTTCTTAACATTTCAGAGATACATGAGCTTCTTTTGGAGAGATGCTAAATTGTCACCTAGAGCTTGCTAATTTCTTCATCCTTAGTAGCTAGGTTAAACTTCACTTCTTCTATTTCTTTGTTGAACTCATTCTGAGAAATGCTACCTAATTTAACACACTCAATTTGCCAATGTCTTAATGTTAAGCATTTGTAGCACAACCCCTTGGGTTTTATTTTCACAGACAATACCAAATTGGTCAAATTCCTTGTTCAACCAATATCCATAAGGCATGCCATATTTTCCATTTTCCCAATAACTACTTTGTGAATGTGTTCCATCATTAAAGTAGGTAGATTAATGAATTCAAAGCTAATAAGGCATCCCATAACATACAAATCAGTGGCTGAGGCAATATTTTTCTTTTGTGATCTAGGCAAAATCACCTTGTTCACAAAGTCAAAGACCAATTGAAACTCACTCTTGAGTGATTTCCTATTCACTGTAGCCATAGATTTTCCTTTAACTTTTGATGCGTTTTGCTAAGAATTATATAGAAAAAAACTTCTTTGAGACAGTTCTCACACCATATATAGGGAATTCAAAAATTTTTCCCAGTGTTTCTTAGTTTAGCTTTATTTTATTTCCTTGGATTTGTGCAGTTAGATTCAATCCATCTTCTGAGAATTCCAAAGTGAAATAGAATTCCCTCACTATCTGACCAAAAACAGTGGGAATAGGTCCTTCTATTAGATGCATTCAACTTTGATATTTTACCAACTCAACTAGTTCCATTATACTGGTTCTGTTAGCACATTTGAAAAAAAAATCCTTCTAGTTAACACCTTTTAATTTTTTAATAATCTATTTCTAACTTCATTGGATACCACCTTACGGTTGTTCTAGTATAAGTGACAACTAATTCTTATTCTGCTCCTTTCTTTTTCTTGGGACCAGGTCTCTTAAGTGTTAGTATCTTCTCAATAAAACTTCCAGACTATTTTTCAAAAATTGTTGGTGTTTTACTGAGATTATTTTTCTTATGATCAACTATGCTCTTTGCTGGGTTATTTGACAACAAGATAAGGTTTTCAGCAACCCATGTTTTATTTACCACAACACTATTAGAATAGTTTTGAGGATTGAAGGATTATTATTCATCAATATGTTGAGTAATAAAGTAGTTGGGCTTTGGAAGATTATGAACTGAAGGATGTTTTTTCAAGAATATTTGGGAAGGGATTTTTAATGGTGCTATACTCAAAATCCTTTAAAGGACATTAAAATGGGAGAGCTGTAGCCATTAGGAAGGTCTTTTTCTTAGAAGGGCAAATTAGAATTAAGATTTTTCTTTTTAATGAGAGAAGGAGTGGGTGCAGTAAAATTTAAGGAATAATGAGCACCAGGAAGGGTTTTCTATAGAACAAGATATGATCGATTTCAGATTTAAGGTGACTCACCTTTCTTTTTAGAATAGTACAACTTTTTTTAGATTTTAGGTGACTCACCTTCCTGATCTTCTATTTTTTTCTATCGAGAATTATTCTCTTCTTTATTACAAGCATCATCTCTTTTCTCCAGCTGACTCACTAAATTTAGATTTTTAGATTTTAACTTTGTAACCTACTCTTCAGTTTAAGATATTGGGAGAGTTAAGGAAATTAACTCAAGTTCTTGACTTTTCCCTTTTTCTTCTAGAGCAAATTTTTTCTTAGTCATTTCACACATAGAGTGAACCACACATTTGCAAGCCTTTTTATCTTTTTAGCTGAATAGTTGTCCAAGTTTTCTTTAAGGTCAGAAAGTGTTACCTTATTTTCTTTTTTATCTTCAGTGTTTGCAATAAAAGCAAAGAACAAATCAAAGGTCACCTTCTCATCCTTCACAACAAGCATGGAAACATTTGCAGACTTTTCAGCTTCATCAAATTCACTGGAGGAGTCACCCAACCAGCTAAGGATTGTTTAATTTCAAGATCAACTGCAACTTGTCTTCTTGATTTTATAGGGACCTGGTCCCTATTCTTTCCTTTGTCATCTCCAGTGTTGAGATAATCCTGGTAGTCTATTTTATGCAATGGAAAATCCTTAATAAAATGTTTAGGACTTCTACATCTGTGACAAACTTCCATAGTGTTGCCTTTTTTGCTATTACTGCCACTTATGTGAAATTGGATAATTTTCCTCATAGCTCAAACAATTCTTTTTTCCAAGTAGGTAATATCAGTATCCTCTTTATTTAAGCCTGACCTTGATGCTTTTGATTTCCCCCTTTTTACTTTCTTCTTCTTTTCTCCTTGCTATTTTTTGAGTTTACGGGTTTTCAGGTTCCCAATAAGTCATCCATAGTGAGGGTCTTCAGGTTTCTTGCCTCAGTTATGGCATCTTTGCTTTCCCATGACTTGGGAAGAACACCCAGAATATTCCTTACTTTCTTACATAATAGAATCACTTCTCCTAAGCATTGTAGCTCATTTGTAATGGAAATGAATTTTGTATACATTTCTTGTATTATATCTCCTTCTTTCATAGTGATTGTTTCATACTGTGTTGTTACCATGTCAACATTAGAATCCTTCACATCTGTAGTTCCCTCACGAGAATTGTTCAAGCAGTCTCAAATTTCTTTAGCATTTTCACATACAGAAGTCCTGTTGTATTCATCTGGACCTATACCACATACTAGTAGTTTCTTTGCCTTATAGTTCTTCTCAATTCTTTTAGTGTCTTCATCATTGAATTACCTCATGATTTTAGTAATGATTCTTGTAACACCTACTCCTTTGACTTCTCTTACAAGTACATGAGGACCATCAAGAATTATATCCATCATCTCTCTATCCTTATCCGTAATGAAGTTAAACATCCTTGTTTTCCACCACCCATAGTAATGTCCATTAAATCTAGATGGTCTAGTGGTAGATTTTCCTTCTTCTAGGTTAGGTAAAGCAGCGATGCTAACCAAATAACTCTAGGTGTAAACCTTTTAGAGTGTTCTAGCTCTGATACAAAGTGTAGAAACCCTGACGATTGCACTACACAATAAGTGACCAGGTCCCTCAAAGTCAATCACAAACAATCAAATAATAAAGTGCAAGAAAACTAAAGGCAGTGAAGGAAAGTAATAATACAAAATATTTAACATGGAAATATCCATGCTCAAGGGAGGAAAAATCATGGATTTCCCTCAGAAGAATCTCAAAAGTTTACTATAATGAACCTCTTGATTACAAACTTAAACTTAAACCTAACTCTTGGTACCTATCACTTGTAATACCTCTACTATAAGCTAATCTTGACAACTCTTCCAAGGCACTCTCTAAATTGATTAACTCTAATTAGTGTCAAACTTAGGAAACTCTACCTAAGCTCTCTCTAAACAAAGAGTAAAGATCATTACTCTTATAAACTGAGTAATTCATTTACAAATCAGAATTCACTTAAGACACTCTCTAATTCAGTATACACATATGACAAAAGTGCTTGAGCAATATTAGTTATGGAGTTTTTGTCTTTCTCTCTCTTTAGCACTTTTTTTATATTTGCATAAACTATTTAATGAAGAACCATTTTTTTATTTTATAGATGAGTGATGATTAGGGCTGAAATATCACTGGAGCAGGTGTTCTAATCAATACGAGCAACACCTGCCAGTTTGTTATACAAGAGGATGAAACTGTACAGTTACACATGCCAGCTATACTATAGTAATGAAAATCCAGGGACCAAGTCGCTTGTAGTCATATACTCATCATAAGAACTACATATAGCACCTCAAATAAAGAGAACTCATCACCTATTAGTTGAAAACTGTGAATTTTCTGATCATGATGTTGTGAGCTACAAGTTAGACCTACATTATGAAAAATGTAGCCACAAATGTATATATGGTTTGTATTTCTGAAGTATTCTGAGTCCATGGGAGTGAGTGTAATAAGTAAAATTGATACTGATCATAATCATAAAACATGCATACTAATTTTAAATAGACTTACCATGATCATGAAAGAAACTGAAAACTGAATTAGAATAAGCATATCATAAAACAACATCTGAGTAAATTTTGTGAGCCATTACACTTCGTTTCTAAAATCTTTTTTATTGTGGGTGATTATCTTAAACAACATAAACCATAAAAGAAACATGGAATCTAACGTTTGGTCCATGTTGAGGAGGGTTTTCCTATATCTTGCCATCAGTAAAGAACCTTACTTGGGTGAACACCTATACAGGTCTATTTGGACAAGCAAAATAATATTTGTACATTCCCATTTGGACAAGATGAATAATAACCTACGACGATATATAGTTTACGAAACTAGGGTACGCTAAACCCTCGCTCCTCGGTGCTTGGTACTACTCCCAAATCATACTATTTCTCATAAATACATATGAATTTCACCTTAAAAAGCATATAAGCTAATAAGTCTGAAAACACAATATGCATCTATTTTTATCTCATAATTTTAATTACTTATGTGAATTCTATAACTTGTTTGAGATCATTAAAACTGAAATCTTAATCATGCTGTAAAAGTCCATAATCTAAAATAGTAAGTCTAAACTTCTTATGAACTGAGTGAATCATGCTAAAATTACATACTTTTACAAAACTATGGTACATTTATAAAAAATATTGAAATTTACTTCATGAGAACTACTATGCATGTAAAAACATGAGCAAACCATTAATGTTCATGCTAAATGTACTTTAAATCATAGGAAAACATAAAAATTTCAAAATTATGTAAAGTGGGTATGAGCCCTTTTTAGAAAATTAGTAAATTCATATAAAAACTATGTTTTTTTGGCATGAGGATGAAAGGAAATCCTTGTTCAAATAACTTATTTCTAAACTTGAAGAACTTCTTGAGAGAAACTTGAGTTTAGAGATACTTTTTTTCTCTTGAGAGCCAAGAAGAGAATGTGCATTAAAAATTGACTAATAATGAGAAAATTATGTTTATTGGGTGATTAAAGTCACGGGTAGGACTTTGAGGTACGGAAAAGATCAAACTATCCCTAAGGAAACTAAAAAAATTGCAGGAATTTTTCGGTTGACGGCTCATCAACTCCCATTGTCAATCTGGGGTCAATTTTGAGATTTACTACCTAAAGTTGATGACTGCAATTGATGGCCCATCAACTCCCATTGTCAATCTCTGGCAAATAAACACTCTCAGATAAAATGAGTATAGCTTTCTACTTCAATGTAGGATTAAGGTAAATCTGATGCATTGAAATGAAGACTCGAAAATTTTTCATATGGTGGGTATTAAGATAAAAAATTCTATATATTATAGAAGTTTTACTCATTTAAATTTTACCCTTGTAGGATTAAATACTAAAACTCAATCGATAATAAATGCTTTCTATGACAATGATTTGCATCGAATGAACTTTAAACACTAGGTAAATGATCATGACACTTATATATAGTTAATAATAATCATTTTTGGCCTTTAAACATATGTCAAATGATTAAAAGCTTAGTTAGGAGTTTGTGGTGTGTTACAATATCTCCCTATTTGGATCATTTGTCCTAGAAAGAAGACTGATATTAGCGTGAAAAGAATGTAGTGTCTAACATAAAAGTGAATTGCTAAAATTGATCATGTTGCATAACTGGAATCACCTTTTATTGGATTACCAACTTAGCTGATGCTTATGGTACATGAATACATATATAGGAATCATATGGAATAATATAGACTTAAAATTAGAAGAGCTGCGCAATGTTGGAGAGAAATCTTAGTCTTGTTGGATCATAGTTAGGAGTGAAAAATAAAGGTATTTAGTAATGATGTCTGCTGATCACTCTCAACGTACTCCATAATTTACCGGTAAGGCGATCGTTGTCAAATATAATAACCCAATATGAGTTAGGATTGAATCTTTGAGGAGTGAATCTAGTATTCAAATCCTATAGGTGTTGAAAGCGTCTAAGTATATACTTGTAGTGTAAATAAAATGAAATAAATAAACTAAAATTATGGGGGGGGGGTTATGGTTTGGAAGGGTTGTTTTATAACACCTACTCAAACTATCAATTAATGGCAACAAATGTGGATAAGATTTCAATATGAGACAAGTCTTGGGATTATGTCTTTGTAGGGGAAAATAATGCATGGGTCCATGATAATCAAATATAAATGTTAGTTAATGACTATATGGGTAGGCTAGGTTAGGGGTTTTGATGATACTTTTTTAACCAAGCACCCAAAATATCATCCATGGATCCTTTTGGATACCCCATAGGTGTGGCAACTATATCCACCTAAAACCTCACTTGGACATCCCTATTTCTAGGAGAATGCCCAAGAACTAGCTAATTCTCAATCCACTCTTATTTCTAAGATAATAAAAAGGGAATAAGCTATATCTAACTATTGTTTACTAATACCTTGCCACCCGTATCCCTCGTTCAAGGAAGATACAGGATCCGTAAGTATACTCATATCTCTCTTTCAAGGATGATGTGAGATTTTTGGAATTTGGGGTTTTCACCCACATATTCCCATTCAATAAGCAAGAATTAGTGAAACCCAACATCATCAACCAAGAATCTACACTAATAATAAAAACCCATATATATTTGCGCCCTGTTTTAATATAATCCTAAGATAGATGTTTAACTACTCATGAAGTTTAAGGAAATTAATATACCAAAAGGATCATTCAACACTTTCATTAAATATGCAATAAAGAATATTCTCCAATTTAACTTCAATTATAATTAAACTCAATTGGAAAATTAACACAATATTCTTGCCCAAATTAATAGGGTCTTACATAACAAAACATCAAAATTGGGTTGGAGATCTCCAAAATATAAAAGGGTTATCATCCTATAGGGATTTGAAACCAGTTGTGAGAAATAACAAATCTGCCCCTGGGCTATTTTCTGCTTAATCGTAATCACCGGAGATTGATCACGATCGCGGCTCCAGCAAACACGGTGAGCCCATCATGATCGCCATATTGACTAATTTTGACTAGTCGTGATTGTGACCCTCAGACCACAATTGCGGTAACTGAGGGTTAATTCTTGGTCATACTTTTTCCATCTTTTACACTAACTCTTCCCTTTCTGATCTCTTTTCAGCTTATTTCACTTCTTTTTTTGCCATCACCTGTAAACCAACAAAACATGGGGATTAGTGCATTTAATTAATAAATTCGTCTCATTAACACCTTTAAATCATAGTAGTGTGCATGAATTTGGGTGTTAATGAGTGATAAATTTACCACTTATCAACACCCCTAACTTAGAACTCTGCTTATCTTCAAGTAACACTACTTCTTACTTAATGAGACTATGCAATTGTAAGGCCAATTAGTTGACCAAATGATTACAGTAACTTTGGACTTGATTAACACCAACAAGTAGCTCTCAAGCATTGGCAAAGCTATTGTCAAGACTCCCCTCAATACGAAACACAATCTTCAAGTATGCAAAAGACTTCAAAGAACAATCAATGCAATAATCACCAACTCTATAGAAGTGAGTCCCTCTCAATATCAATTAAACTATACTCTTTCCTTATTTTTTGGAAGATGAAAATTTCATCCGCCTCAATTATTCTACATGTTTCCTCACGAGAAGGGAATACTACACACCAAATTATCTATTATGTAATAGGGGATTTAAGTGCAATCACTCACTCTCACAAAGACTCCCTCAATGCTAACAAGTACCATACCATATGCTTGCCTTTATTTTTAATCGCCACTACAATGTATATACTTGGTTGAAGAGTTTGAATGGCTTTTTCGAGCTTGTAACATAGGTTTGGGAAAAAGTATGATAGCATTTGGGTACAAAGTGTCTACACCCTCCTTAAAGATCCATCACACTATTTAACCAAACTTTTTACCATAGACCACTTTATTTGTTCATAAATTCACACGTGCCTACTTTTGCTACCTTGATTTACCCATCTCTTTGAAAGCATTTCCTTTTCGACAATTTCTTTTTGAATTCATACTATTCCTTCTTTTGATGATTCCTTTTCTTTTTCACTTTTTCATTTTCTCCCTTTGCTTAACTTTTTAGGCATCACTTACAATATTATGGCCCAAGGTCACTTCTTCCAAAACTTACTACCCCCAACTTAGGCATTTGGCCTCAAGTTTTATTTTCTAAGTTCAAGGAGTGCAAGGTTAAAAAAAGGGATAAAATTCAAATGGGTCAAGGCTTGTAATGTGGTTGCTAAAGAAAGGCTTGAAGGCTCAAAATGGGTAACTAAGGATATTATTCTATGTATGGGTAGGCTATTTAGGCTAAAGTGGGTTCTTATGTTCACAAAGAAGGCTTAAGATCATTTAAGCAACCAAGAAAAATCACAATTAGCCTTAAGAGTCTAACAGGGCAAGTTCTTGATGATACAAGAATGCATGAGAGATACACAATTATGCTTATCGCACATGGCATGCAAACTTTTCAAGGACGCTCAATTACATTTCCTACTAAAGACAAAAGAAAGTATTTACCATATACTACAAACTTAAGACATTGGAGTCACAAAAAGAGGTAAAGTATTATCACAAAATTGTTCCTGTCCATGCCCTTGGTTTTCAAAAATTTTGGGACAGAGGGGAGTGTTTTCTTCGCACTTACACCATGCAAAATTTTCTATTAATGACACCAAAAAAAGACTTCCTCTCATATTTTAGCTCTTATAAGGGCAAAATATATGGCTACTCATAATTCACCATAGGTATAAGGGCGATCCTAAAACTCCAATATTATGGGTACTTAGACTTCCCATACATCTATGGCATAAAATCCAATCACGATGATTTTCCTTTAAGAATGTCATCACTTAATCTATCATAGAGAAAGACTTGTGTAATATCATCATAACTAAGATAAAGATAAAATAAAAATCTTAGAATGAAACAAGCAACTAATTCATGAAACTTGGGCACTATCAGAGTACCCAATACTACAACCCAAAATAAAAATAAAAATTTTCCAAATCAACATAAAAACATCCATAAATATCTCAATAATAAGGAAAAAATAAATAAATATAGAGATGGGCACCCCAACAAAAAGCTTGTAGTGTCCTCACTACATAATCAAGAAAGCATAAAGAGAGTAAAAGGGTGCTCCCTGTAACCGCACTAAGAACCACTATCGCCATCAGTCTCTGCATCAACTCTAGCATTATTTGAGCCTGACCATTAAGCTGGGGCCTCACAATTAGTATCAAATTTAGGAGAAGGAATTCTGTCTTTGGGCTGTAGGACCTTCCAAAGGCCCTTCACCCCCTTCTATATCTTTGTGAAAAACTTGTCTCTCTTCTTCTCCCTCTTCTTTATCTTCTCATAGGATTCCTTGTGCTTCCTGTGTGGATATTATATCTATGAGTAGGCTCTCTTAATCCTATCAATAGTGACCTCCTATTTCTTCTGATCCTCCAGATATATATCATAGTCAGACTAAGCAACATGGGGTGGCAGGTGGTAGAAGACTCTCTTGGCCCCTGAGGAAGGTTGAACACTAGCTCCTTGATCGATATCATCTTGTCGAAGATCTCATCAAATAGAATTGTTGTGTAAGGACTGTATTAATCCATATCATCCTATTTTGACCTCCCTAAGTCAACCTTCCTCTTTTTGCTCTTCTAAAGAGCTCCTCTCCTCAGATCTTTAGTGGGTAAATGAGAGTCTTGGGAGAGACCCAATATCTTTCAAGAACTCATATACCTTGATCACCTACACAACTCAGTGATCAATGATATAAACAATAGTATGGGCCCACCTTTATTCATATAATACCGAATCTCCATAAGCACAAACTGACCAATATTCAAAAGAATGTTGGTAAAGAAGCAGGCGACCATTTGAGCACACATAGTTAGGACAATTGTTAGGTTGGTGGAGGGGGGTACTCTTCTATAGATAATGGTCATCCAAATCCTTGCTTCAACTATATAACCACTCATTAGAATCGCTATCTTAGTTTTAGCTTATAGGACCTCCCTCCCCGATCATAAATGCTTAGCCAGCCAGCTTCCAGGAGAACAATCCTTGGCCTCGTAGCCACTCATGTCAATATTGTCCAACCCATAAACTTTATTAATCCGATTGGCCCTAATACAAACCTCTTTTCTATGAACATCATCACTAGGTCAAGGCTAGAGAGATATTCTATACTGAGATTCACGTAAAACTCCTTTGCCCAGTGCTCATTTGCCCGTCATGATTATTGGGCAAAGAAAATCCATCCTTTGGTCTCCAACCTATCATAAAGGGTTGACAGTTTCTCATCCACCTTCTATAATGCTCTAAAAATATACCCTAGACGTGACACGATGCTCAATACTACAAGTAGTCCCAAGCTAACCCTTTTAAGCCTGCTAACAACCTTGGAACCCATAACAATGATAAGCTCATCATGCAAAATCTTGAAATACTGAATAAATATCTTAACTAAAACTAAATTAATATCCTACTGAAAGTTATAAATTTAACCTATCATCAACATCTAGTAGAATGGCCCCTTCAACTATGAAAAATCTCCAAGAGCTGGGATATAGATGGAGATGCTCGAAATCAATCACGCTCCTGGAACTGAGCACTAGGACCTACATTATAAGTCAATGTAGAACATAGCCATATATGTGGATCAGTACTTCTGGAATGTACTAAGTATGTGGGGGTGAATGCATAAATAAAATAATAACTCGATTTGTACATCAAAATTCCAAACAACGCATGCTAATTGTAAATATCTCATCTCAAGCTTGAATAAAACAAATAGTGTGAAATCATAAACATGAATAGTTGTGCAGAATAACAAACTTTGTGAGCTATAGCACTTAGTTTCTGTAAGCTGTAATACATGCTAGGTGTAGGTGACTTACCTTGAACTTGAATAAAACTGAAAACTGGAAATCATAAAACATGACTAGTAAAGCATACTGAATAAACCTTGTGAGTCACTGATGTTTCTACTTTTGGTGGAGAATTTTGTATCTTTTTCATGGGAATATTGTCTGTTTTAAAGAAACTATAGTTGTATTTAATAGTGGATTTAAGTGATTTTGGGTAAGGAGTTAGCTGAATAAGAAAACTCAAGAAAATAGCAGAAAAGATTCACGAACGATCAAAATGGCAGACTGTCAGTCATGCAACGGACCGCTGAGGACACCATTAGAGCTAAATATAAGGTTACAAGTGGAAGATCCACGCGACGGTCCAAGTAGAGGACTGTCAAGCTTGCAGTGGACTGCCAACATGGCCGTCAGGCTAAAACAAAATGCAGAATTTCAGAAGTCTTAGTGATAGACTGTGTGATAGACCGTTGGACTATCAATGGTCTGCCAAGGTATCCGCCAGGATTAAAAAGAACCTGACATCCTAGGGTACTCAACGACGGTCCCTGTGATGGACCGTTAGAATTTTGACGGGCCGTTAGTTGGATTGTCAACTTGGATGCAATATTTTTTTGAGTTTAAATTTTAAATATTCTAAACCTTGGATCATATAAATATCGAGTTAGGGTTTTATTGAGGAATATTTTGAATCTTGGATGTTTTTACCTTAGTTTTCCATCTTTGAAACTCTCTGTAACATAGGAATTTATGAATTAAGCTGCACTTATGGGTCTAATCATTCCATTGCCATTGAAGATTCAAGGACTAATTCTTGTAACTTTTGTAAGTGAATTCTTAATTTATTTATAGATAGTACAAGGATTCTTTCTCTTTCTTCTATGGAGATGAGTGGCTAAGCTCCCATAACTAGGGTTATGGGAGCCTTGATGTGAACAACTGATATGGGTTGTGATTCCAATTGAGTTTCTGTAGGTAATTGATATTGCATAAACCCTTCTTCACTTTAATAAGATTTCTTGGTTGGAAACTTGAAAGGAGAGCCAAAAAACATCACTAGTTCAAATAGAAAAGTGATTGTTAGGAAAAGAAAGGGTTTACATGAAATCTAGAGGACTAAACCTTTGGATTAATGGAAAATGCCTTAGCAGGATTGACCTACATGAGAAAATGGTTGAATAATCAATACATTCTTTAAGTTTGAAAGAATTAAAGGACAAACAATCAATTAAGGTTGAGAAACTAATGGGTAAACAATAAAATTCAGCTACTCTTGCAATTAAAGTTATTGTTTGGAACTCAAGAGTGATTTACAACCCTAACTGTTTAAGCATTTTGGTAACCATGACTCTAGTTTGTTTAATACCATTGAATTACGACTTGAAGAAAGAATAATTAGTTGGAACAACTCTGTTACAATTATTTAGAATACAATTCATAAACTAAAACACCTTTTATTTAGGAACCTTTGATCAACAGTCTGATAACAATCATAATATTTAGTAAACACAGTATTTCCTATGGGATTCGACACCAAACCTAGTTGGGTTCTATATTTGAAAGTAACCGCTTACTATCTTGTAAGAGAGGTATAATTTGGGTGTATCAATTTTTTTGCACCATTATCGGGTAATACGATTGTCAATTAAGTTTGTGTTTGTTAATTTACCTTTGGTAAAGTTTCCCAAATTTTACTTTTGTTTGCTGTTTTCGTTTTGTGTATGGTAGTTATTTTTTATGCCAAGTACACGGAGATCGGCTGCACCATTATTACCAATACATCCAGAATTACAGTTAACTGGCAGAATGATAGACCCCTAGGATGTTGTAAGACTAGCCATTCTTGCTAGAGCTTAACTTAATCAGCAGAATGACGGCTAACTGGTGCATCATCCTAATCCTTATGAAGATGATTTGGGGGATGATGATTTGTTAGATCCTATTAACCCAAGGCGTACAAAGAATATGGGTCAACCAGTGAATCAGAATGTAAATAGGAATCATCCCTTTAGGCAGAGGCAGGATCAATAACTGGTATAGTTTGATCTGAATGATGATGAAGATGGAATGGATAAAGCAGATGAAACTGGAGATATTATTCCTCTACCACTGGCACCTGGAGCTAAATTCAATATTATCAGTACGATAATTCAACTCCATCATATTAAGGGGTTTTTTTGGTGGTCTTCTAGGGGATGATCCTAACATGTATTTGGTAAACTTTGTCACCATTTCCAAATCTTTTGATAACTCAAGAGTGGGACAGAATGCTATCCGACCACGCTTATTTTTGTTGTATCTGTCTGGGGAGATGACACTATGGCTCAATGGACTGACTCTTGACTCTGTAACCAACTGGAGGCAGTTGAAAAAGGCTTTCCTAGAAAGGTTCTTTCTACCCTCCAGGAGGGTAGATGAAATCAGTAACTTTCGGCAGCTTCCCATTGAAGTTTTTCATGTAAACTGGGAGAGGTTTAAAAAGGAGCAAATTCAGTGCATGAATCATAGTATGATGGATATTCATTTTGTGGAGACTCTTTATAGGGCTCTAAACTCTATTATGAAGCCAGTTGTGGATAATGCTGCAGGAGGGTCTTTTGTTGATCTTACTTTACTAGAGTCTTCAGAGATACTTGATTGGATGACCAAAAAAAGTAGAGCTTGACACACTAGGGATTCTGTGGTAGCTAGCCCTACTGTTTTTGATAATATAACTACAGAGCAATGCAGGAAGGAGAAAGAACGTGACGAGGACAAAGCACACTTGAAGACATAGACGGATTCATTGACTAAGCATCTACTGTTTAGAAAAATTGAGAAGGTGAAAGCTGTTGCACCTCAAGGTTGAGCTGAATCAGATTCAGAAAAAGAGGAAAACTATCTAAATAATCAGGGGGTTTCCGAGGCAATAGCCAAGGAAATTAAAGTTGGAACTATTATGACAAGGCTGGTTATAAAGATCGGGATAAAAGAAGCGAGAAGAGGAAGAATGATAGTAGTGGACTATATGTAACTCTCAAAAGCAAAGATAATGCTGCAACTAGCTCTGGCAAGATGTCCATGGAGGACATGATGGAGAAATTATTATAGAAATTTTATGCTACCAACTCTAGGGTGACTACTATGAAGAGTGATTTGTCTTCCATGAGTAAGTTGGTAAGCTCACACTCTAGTTCTATCAAATAGTTGGAGAAACAATGAGCCAACACTCAGCAACATTAAATAGAGGAGGAACAGAACTTTGCCAAGCGATACAGTTCAAAATCCTTAAGATGTTAGCTCTTGCATGGAAATTACCACATAGAGTAGTAAGGTATTACCAAGCCCTTTTGTGGGCAAAGCTGTTAATGAAGAGGTGATTAAAGAAGATGTTAATCTAGAAGAAGGTAATCTAGTAGAATCTAAGAAGCTGGATGGTATTGATTTCCCTTCTAATCATTAGCAGGTTGATGAGTTAGGAAAAAGGAAAATACAAGGAAAAGGAATTAGTGGTGACTACTCTCCTAAAACCACAGCCTCCTTTTTCTCATAGATTAAAGAAGAAGGTCGATGTTACAACAGTTAGTAGATTTATGGCAATGTTGAAGCAGCTGACAGTGTCTGTTCCTTTAGTGGAGGCACTTGAATAGATGTCAGGATATGCTAAATTTATGAAAGATATTATGACAAAGAAGAGAGCAGTAAGCCATGAACCGATGGATAATCTCCATCATTGTAGCACTATTTCTACAAGGTCCTTGGTGCAGAAGAAGGCATACTTAGGAGCATTCACTATCCCTTATACAATTGGGTCTCTGGATTTTGCTAAGGCCTTATGTGATTTGGGAGCAAGCATAAATCTAGTGCCGCTAGCTATTTATAAGAAATTGGGATTGGGAGATCCCACACCCATAAATATGTAACTTGTGATAGTAGAAAGTCAAGTAAAGCGACCCATTGGTATCCAGTATGATGTGCTAGTGAAGGTGGCTAGCTTCATATTTCCTGTGGATTTTATTATTTTGGATTATAAGGTGGACTTCGAGGTGCACATAATCTTAGGTCGACCTTTTCTCACAATCAGAAGCATGCTTATTGTTTTGTGAGCTAATGAGCCCTTATTCTAGCTAAATGATAAAGTGGTGTGATTAGATGTGTGCCCAAATATGAAGCAATATATGGAGATAAGTGTGTTATATATTGTGGACGTTTATTATAAGGATGAACAGGAAGTACCAATAGAGGAGAAATTTACTGTTGAGCCCTTAGCTGCAGTTCTAATGAATTTTGTTAGTTAGGGCATTGAAGAGTATGAGAAGACTGTTTGTGCTTTGTTGGGAATGGGATCATATTCTTATTCTCTTAAGAAGCTTGATCTGAATCTTAAAAATTTCCTAACGCCACCAGCTAAGCTTCCTATTAAGGAGCCACCGGTGTTGGAGTTAAAAGAATTGCTAGGTCATCTCCGATATGTGTTTCTAGGTATTGGAAAAACTTTACCTATTATCATTGTAGCTGATTTAGGTAAGAAACAGGTTTAGTCACTTATTTTTGTGCTTCAGATATAAAAAAAGGCGATCGAATGGTCTATCGTGGATATTTTTGGCATCCCTCCAGGTATTTACACTCATAAAATTCAATTTGAAGAGGACTGCTCACCAATAATTGAGCATCAACACCGTATTAACCTGCCTATGCAAGAGGTGTTTAAGATGGAAATCATCAAATGGCTTGATGCAGGAGTTGTATACCCTATTTTAAATATCAAGTGGGTGAATCCCATACAATGTGTGCCTAAGAAAGGGGCATGACAGTTGGAGAAAATGAGAAGAATAAGTTGATACCATTAAGACCTATCACTAGGTGGAGATTTTTCATGGATTACTGAATACTCAACTCATGGACATTGAAAGACTATTTCCCAATACCTTTCATGGATTAGATAGTTGATCGGTTGGCGGGAAGAGGTTGGTATTTTTTCTTGGATGGGTGTTCTGGTTATAATTAGATTTCTGTAGCCCCGAAGGATCAGGAGAAAATAACATTCACCTATCCCGATGGTACTTTTGCATTCAAGCAGATAACGTTTGGACTCTGTAATGCACTTACTATCTTTCAATGATGTATGATATCTATTTTCTCAGGTATGGTTGAAGACACCTTGGAGGTGTTTATGGATGATTTTTTGATGGTATGAGATTTATTTAAGCTGTGTTTAGTGAATCTGAGAAGGGCCTTGCAGCGGTGTAAAGAGTTTAATCTTGTACATAATTAGGAGAAATGCCACTTCATGGTGAAGAAGGTCAGAATTCTAGAACACAAAATTTTGGCAAAAGAAATTAAGGTCGATCGAGCTAAAGTCGAGGTTATTGAAAAGATTCCACCCCCATTCCAGTAAAGGGGGTGCATAGTTTTCTAGGTCACACAGGCTTTTATCAAAGGTTTATAAAAGATTTCTCAAGAATTGAAAATCCACTTTGCAAACTTTTGGAGAAGGAGGTTAAGTTCAACTTTTATGATGATTGCTTGAAGGCAATTGAATGCCTCAAAAGAAGCTAGTTCACGTACATATTATTATTTGTCTAGATTGGTCAAAGCCGTTTAAGATTATGTGTGATTCAAATGGTATTGCACTTGGAGCTGTAAATAGGTAGAAAAGGGATAAGCCATTTCATCCCATTTACTATGTAAGAAAATCACTGAATGTGGCCCAAAAGAACTACACTGTCACTGAACAGGAACTTTTTGTAGTATTTTATGCTTTTGAGAAGTTTCAAGCTTATTTGCTAGGAACCAAGGTGGTGGTCCACACAAACCTCACATCCTTGAGATATTTGATGTTGAAAAAGAATACAAAACCAAGGTTGATTAGATGGGTATTGCTTCAAGAATTTGACTTCAAAGTCAAAGATAGGAAGAGTTGCGAAAACTAAGTTGCAGACCATCTGTCTAAGTTGGAAGAGAAATAGATAGTTGGAGATGAATTTGAAATAATGATGCATTTCCTGACGTGGAAATCTTGGCTTCTGTTATAGAAAAAAATACCTTGGTATGCTAATTTCGCAAACTATGTGGTGAGCGAGGTGATTTCGGAGAATCTTTCTTTTCATCAAAGAAAGAAGTTTCTCCATGATGTGACATATTACTTTTAGGATGAGACATTTTTGTTTCGACGCTGTACTGATAATATCATGAGGAGATGTGTTTCATAAATAGATATGTTGAGTATCATAGAAGTATGTCATGCTTCCCGGGTAGAGGTTACTATGCTGGTGACCATACTGCTAGAAAGGTGCAACACAGTGGTTACTATTGGCCGACTTTGTTCAAAGATGCTTATGAGTTCATAATAAGATATGACCAATGTCAGAGGCAGGGGTCAATCTCCAAGCACCATGTAATGCCTATGACAAAAATGATAAAGGTAGAATTATTCAATGATAGGGCCATTGACTTGATGGGGCCTTTTATGAGCTCATATGGGATGAAATACATTCTAAAGCTATTGACTATGTCTCGAAATAAGTTGAAGCCATTTCTTTGGCTGACAATAAAGGGAAGAGAGCAGTTGCATTCCTTAAAAGGAACATTTAGTATTGATTTGGGGTGCCATATACCATTATAAGTGATAGTGGATCTCACTTTTGTAATTGTGTGTTTTGGGCTGCCTTAACAAAGTATGGTGTTAAGCAACACAAGGTAGCGACTCCATACCACCCACAAACTAGCGGGCAAGTGTATATTTCTAATAGAGAGATCAAAGCCATACTTACTAAAATAGTGAATGCTAGCAACAGGACTGGTCTAGGAAGCATGATGACACCTTATGGGCACACAGAACAACTTTCAAGGAACCTTTTGGCATGTCACCTTACCAGTTGGTTTACGGCAAAGAATGTTATTTACTAGATGAATTAGAGCACATGGCGCTGTGGGCACTTAGGGGGCTGAATGTGAACTAGAATGAGGCATTGTAGTTGAGATTGGGGCCACTGAATGAGATGGATGAGTTACATCTTGGGGTGTATGAAAGAGCTAATCTTTACAAGTAGAAGATGAAGAAGTACAATGATCGGAGAATTGCCAAAAAAGATTTTTAGAAAGATGATTGGGTGCTTCTTTTCAACTCCAGACTGAAGCTGTTCCCATGTGAGCTTAAATTAAAATGATCGGGTCTATTCAAAGTTAATCAAGTCTACTCGTCTGGAGTAGTAGAACTTTCAAACGAAGATGAAAGTTTCTTCAAAGTGAACAAGCAACGACTGAAGTTGTATAGTGGTCCAATAGACTCGATAAAATGTATAGCAACTATCTATCTTGATGAAGACTGAGTAATTGAGATAACTGCGTCATGCCGCGATATTGCATCAGGCTCTAGTGGGAGGCAACCCACCAAGTGTTGTTGTAATCGTAATCAAAGTCTATTTGTTGTTTTTATGCAATCTGATGTGTTTGTGGAGTGTGCAGGATTGAAATTGCTGAAAGGGTATAGTTTATACAGTTGATGGGCATCTGATGGGATAACTAGCAGACCGTCAAGTTACTGATGGGACACCACTGTTACTGTCAAAGCCAAGGTGAAAAGTTCAACATTCTAGATAAGGCTTGACGGCTAAGTTGGTGGACCGCCAACAAACTTATGGACCGTCGAAAGAACCGTCAACTTGAAAATGAAATTCTGAGTTTTTGGAATGGATTGATGGACTACTTAATGGACCTTCGCATCATTGATGAGCCGTCAGAGTAACCGTCACAATAAATTAGAGTGGCCCAGCTTCTATTAAGCTTTGATGGCCAACTTGGCGGACCATAAAGAGTCTAATAGACTATCAAGTTAGCCGTCGTATTAACACAAATTTTGAGTTAGGCTGGGTTAAGTTGAAAAATTATTTAAAATGCTCGTATTCGACCCACATGCTTTTAAAGAGATAAAATAGGGCAGTTACATATGTTGTAACCTCTTCAAATTCTACAACTGTACAACTCCCTCTGGATTCAAAGTATCTCAAGGTAGTTACTCCCTCTAGGACTCTCTATCTTCGTTCTTCTCTCCTATTAAAACAAGTCCCTTCCCCTCTTTTCTCCTTATCACAACAAAAGAAAGAAATCACAGGCTAAAGTAATACATAGTTTTTCTTTCTGAAGTGCAAGAAACTAGAGTGAAACTTATGCATTATAAAGGTGCAATTTTAAGTCGTTTTCTTGCTTCTCTAAAGTGCAAAGAATAATTGAAATAGTTGTGGTATATAAAATTTCATCTTGTTTCTTTCTGTGGTTTAAATTGTTAATATTTTGATTTCTGAATTTTGGTATACATTGTTTGAGTTAGATCTGTGTAACCCACATGTTTAGAGTAGAAAAATATGTGCATAAACATGAAATTATTGTTGTTACTATGCTGAAAATCGAATTAGGTTTACCAACTGTTCGACAAAATGCTAAAAGGATGTCTGAAATTGAAAATGGGGACTAATGGTCACCTTCACGGACCGTCGAATTTGTGACGGACAATCAGATTGAGCATCTCAAATGTTCAAAGGAAGTTGCTCACTGGATAATCCATGAAGGACAACCTGGCAAACTATTTTAACCTGATAAACTACCAGTTCGATAGTCGCAAGGCCCTGAAAGTTAGATCTCACTGGATAAGGCATGACGACCCAACCGGCGGACCATTACATCATTGATGGCCCGTCAGCTTGACCGTCAAGCCAATTTTTGTTACTATTTTTGATGATTTTTTTATAACTGATTCCTTACTCCTTTTAAGGTATCATGGCACGAAAACTCCCATTGACTAGAGGTGGTGGTCGGGCAAGAGAACGAGGAGAAGCTTATAGGAGCAAGGAGGCAACAACCTTCAAAACTCGTCAAAGGTATTAAATACTTCCAACACTCTCCCAGTCTAAAGATAAAAGTGATAGCAGTACCAGCAGTACTAGCTCGAGCCCCAATGAGGCAAAGGTAGTCACATCTCGCCCCAACCCAGTTGAGGCCAAAACTGAGGCTACCAATGTAGAGGTACAAACTGAAGCACCTGATGTAGAGATTGAGACTGAGGATGCCAACTTGATCAGGCATAAGGATGCTCAAATCAGAGAGGCTATCAATGGAAACTAGATAGAGCAAGGGAAAATTTTTATGATAGGTTGGCACCAACAATAAGTAGGCTAATCAAAATGACATTTACTGAGGAGTATCAGATTATAACAACGAAGTTGCATGAATATCTTGAGTTAGAGCATCATTTTAACAAGTATGAATTGGCATGGATGAGAAAGACCGCAAGATCATATCAGCTGAATCTGGTAAAGGATTTCTTTGCTAACTATTAAGTATTGACAAAAAAAGATGTTCCAAAGGGCTCAAAGATTTCAGATTTGCCAAACAGGGAGTTAGTGCCTGTTCGAGAAGTTACCATTGACATATCAACAAGATGCTATTTGGTCTAGACTATGAAGTCTTACCTGCTATTCTAAAACTCGAGTACCGATTGTGTAATACATCTACCCAAAGATCCTGGATGGGTGGAGTGTTGACTGATGAGGGTAGTCTTTCTTGGGCAACAAAATCACGTAAGCGCATAGCAAAGTTTTCCCTTAGGTTCAGATCTAAAGTTTGGTAGGCTATGGTTCGATTTGGACTTATTCCAACTGGAGTTGATGCTAATTTGGATATTTACTGGGCTGTACTTATTTCTAGTTTTCTTTCAGGACTGAAGATTGATTTCGGTCAGATCATTGCCGATAAGCTATTTGTAAGAGCACATAACGTGGCCAGCACTTTACTAGTTCTTTGCTTAATCATGAAATTATGCAGACAGAGAGGTATGCCTTTGATTCGTGGGATGGGTAAAGAGGTCTATGTGATACATAGGTAGGACATTCAGAAGTCTAAATATGACTCAATGTTGGAAATGAGGGTCACCAAACCTCCAACATATCAAACTCAGTCAACACCAACCCCAGACACTTCAGAGATTCCAACAAGTATGTCGTTGCCAATTACCTCTTACGTTCTACCTAATTATGTGCTATCAAATGTATCTGCAGGGTTTGAATATGCACTACCAATGTGTGGGACAGAATTTGCAGAATATAGGTTGATGCAGGACAACTTCGCCAAGTCTATGAAATTTCAAAATAAATTCAAGAAGCAGCTTGACACTTGGGCTGCAGAATTCAAGCCAATTTTTGACAGAATTATAGCTGAGGCAATCTATCTGTTCTAAGACATTTAGATAAGGATAGATCACTTAGAGGAGAAAATCAACAAAAGACTAGATTCACTATCCATTACAGACTTGGCAAGGTTTATGGTAGAATTTAACAAAGAACAAGCTGACATCGAAGAGTTGAAGAGAAGGAAACCACAGTAGCCCACTTTTGATCCATCCTTGGTAATGAGTAATGAGGACGAGGGAATTATTCACCCAATGGGAAGACTAGTAAAATACAAGGGAAAACAATAGGGAGATAAATATACTGAACAAAAAGTTATAAAAAAAAGAAGGATAGTGGTTGTGATGTCAGAGGAGTGAGAACATCATGATATGAAAAAACCAAGAAAATATTGAGAAAATATGAAGAGATAAGAAAGAAGAGAGTAGAAGATAAATGTGCTAGAGTATTTACCAGTTCTGTCTCAGTTAGGGGGCAAACTTCAGATCTAGTCTAGGATGTGGTACCTCTGATTCTGGAAGGAGAGGTTTTTAGTACCCCCACCACCATAGGGGTCAACCTTGCAGCAGGTGAGGACACAAGTTCCTCAACGCACTTCACAGACGCCTTAGATGAAAAACAGGCCATACAAGTTTACCTACTCCTTTGTACTTTTTTTAATGCTTTGAGGACAATGCATATATTTTTATATTGGGGTTAGTGTACTTGTACCATGGGGAGTTATTTTTTTGATATTCTTTTTCTCCCATGTGCTATCTAGGAGAATCGACATGTCTAGCATTATGCATAAGTTTGAATTTTTTTTCTTTTCTAGGATTAACTTTAGGTTTGCATCTTTCCTTTCTTAAGTCCTATTCTGTTGTTAATGTTAGTCCATTAAATAAAAGTGCCATTTATGTTAGCAACTTGTTGTGGATATGGATGATGAATGATATTGGCATCAAGCTATGACTATGTCTGTATGACAGTTTACTTTTGTCTTCTAGTATATGTGATCAACTGGTAGTGAATCTATAGTTGGTTGTAAGTTGTAATATATGCATGACATGTGATGTAAATCTTAAGAACAGTAGAATGAGTTTGACTTAATTACCTGTGTGCGCGAGTATTTATATTAGTTCTTACATAGTGTAGTACCTAGAACTTGCCTGGTTCAATGATGCTATGATGCAGTTGATGAAATAAGAAATGATAGTAGGCCGCCTTGTAATTTTAGTCTACTTAGCCAAAATAATTAACCCCACCAAAAAGAATTTTCCATTTTTGAACCCTTCTTTGAGCACATGTTAATTTTTCTTCATCACCAATCACTTTGGTTAACTCTCATTAAGTTGTTAACACCTAGCTCTGGCCCTGTCCCAATATTTATCATTATGAACCTAAACTAAAGTAAAATACCCAAGTTGAGGGTGGCTATTGGCAAGCTGTTAGCTGTCTAAGGTAAAGTTGGTTTAGAGCGTGGTCTATAGCATCTGGCCCTGGTTTACTCAAGACACTGTGTACCTTGACTAATTGCATCAGCCTAAGTAAAGGGTGGCTAATACTTGTGTGTATAAAAAAAGAGAGAGCAGGGGGGTTGTTATGGTTAAGTGTAAATAAATGAGAAAAAGGTGAGTGTGCTAGTTCAGAAATGACCTTAGTAGGTAGAACTCGAGGGAAAAATGAGTTAAATCCTTGTGTTAAGTAACTTTTTCCTAAAAGACCTTCCTCACCTAGATCTGAAGCCTTATTACAAGCCTAAGAAAGACCTACTTGATATTGGGGAATCAACTATAAGAGAGTGTTAGATCATAAGGCCAAGCCTATGGGTATGTGTACTATGTTTGTAACTTCTTTAACAAGCGTGAGAGTTCTGATTTGTATCAATGAAATATAATGAGTGGTGGATTTTCTTGACTGTGAGGGCAACCTGAGTTACACTTAATTTGGCTGATCTCTATAGATTCTTGCATCTATGTTGTATATATGCACTGATTTTAAAATAATACCGATTACGGATTTTTATATGTTGATCCATATAATTAGGATAAAAATGAGTGGTATTTTTAAGCAACTAAAGTTGTATTTAATAGTTCATTTGAGTGATTTCAGATTAAGGAGTTAGTTGAAAGAGGAAACTCAGGAAAATAGCAAAAAAGAGTTAGTGACGGTCAAAATGGTGGACCTTCAGTCATGCAATAGACCATTAAGGTCACCATCATAGCTATACAGAAGGTTCTAAGTGGAAGATCTATGCGATGGTCCAAGTAACGGACCGTCAAGCTTGCGGCAAACCGCCAACCTGGCTATCAGGCTTAAACAGAGTGTAGAATTTTGGAAGTCTTAGAGATGAACTTTGTGAAGGACTGTTGGACTATCGATGGTCCGCCAAGGTAGCCATCAAGATTAAACAGAACCTGACATTCTAGGGCACTCAGCGATGGTCCATGTGATGGACCGTCAGACTTTCAATAGGCCGTCAGTTGGACCGTCAACTTTAATGTGGCATTTTCTGAGGTTAAATTTAAAATATTCTAAACCTAGGAGCATATAAATACCTAGCTAGGGTTTTATTGAGGAATATTCTAAATCTTGGATATTGTTACCTTAGTTTTCAATCTTTGAAACTCTTTGTAATGTAGAAATTTGTGAATTAACCTGAACTTGTGGATCTAATCATTTCATTGCTATTGAATATTCAAGGACTAATTCTTGTAACTTTTGTAAGTGAATTCTGAATTTATATATTAATAATATAAGGATTCTTTCTCTTTCTTCTATGAAGATGAGTGGTTAAGCTCCCATAACTAGGGTTATGGGAACCTTGATGTGAACAACTGATATGGGCTGTGATTCCAATTGAGTTTCTATAGGTTATTGATATTACATAAGCCCTTCTTTACTTTAATGACTTTTCTTGGTTGCAAACTTGAAAGATGAGCCCAAAAGCATTAGTTGTTCGAATAGAAAAGTGCCTATTGGGAGAAGAAAGGATTTACATGGAATCTAGAGGCTTAAATCTTTAGATTAATGAAAAATGCCTTAGCAGGATTGACCTATATGAGAAAATGGTTGAATAATCAATACATTCTTTAAATTTGAAAGAATTAAAGGATAAATGTTCCATTAAGGTGGAGAAATTAATCGGTAAACAATAGAATTCAGCTACTCTTGTAATTAAAGTTATTAATTGGAACTCAAGAGTGATTTGCAACCCTAACTGTTTAAGCTTCTTGGTAACCATTAATCTAGTTTGTTAATACCATTGAATATGACTTTCATAAAGAATTATTAGTTTGAACAACTCTGCTACAATTATTTAGAATACAATTCATAAACTAAAACCCCTTTTATTCAGGAAACTTTGATCAATAGTCTGATAATAATCACAATATTTAGTGAACACAATATTCCCTGTGGGATTTGGAACCTAACCCAGTTAGGTTCTATATTTGACTGGAACTGCTTACTCTCTCATTAGAGCGGTTGAATTTAGGCATATCAAATTTTGGTGCCGTTGCTGGGCAATACATTTGTCCATTAAGTTAGTGTTTGTTAATTGACCTTTGGTGAAATTTCCCAAATTTTTATTCTATTTGTTGTTTTTGTTCTGTGCAGGTTAGTTATTTTATATGCCAAGAACATGGATATTAGGTTCACTATTATTACCAATACATCCGGAACTCTAGTTAATTGGAAGAATTGCAGACCCCCAAGACGTTAAAAGACTAGCCGCTCTGGCTAGAGCTTAACTTAATCAGCAGAATGATGGCTAGCCGACATGTCATCCTAATCCCGATGATGATGATTTTGGGGGATGATGATTTGTTAGATCTTGTGAACCTAAGGCATACAGATAATGTGGTTGCACCAGTGAATCATAATTTAAATAGGAATCATCTCTTTAGGGAGAGACAGGATCAACAATCGATATAGTTTGATCTGAATGATGACGAAGATGGAATGGATGGAGCAGGTGAAGTTGGAGATATTATTCCTCCACCTCTTGTACCTGGATATAAATTCAATATTACCAGTACGATGATTCAACTCCTTTATCTTAAGGGTTTGTTCGGTGGTCTTCCGAGAGATGATCTTAACATACATTTGGTAAAGTTTGTCATCATTTGGAAATCTTTTGATAATCTAGGAGTGGGACAAAATTCTATCCTACTACACTTATTTCTGTTGTCTATATCTGGGGAGGCGATATTATGGATCAATGGATTTACTCCCGACTCTATAACCAACTGGAGACAGTTGAAAGAGTCTTTCCTAGAAAGTTTCTTTCCACCCTCTAGGAGGGTATAGTTGAGGGATGAGATCAGTAACTTCTGGTAGCTTCCTGCTGAATCTCTTCATGAGACTAGGGAGAGGTTTAAAATGAAGATGATGCAGTACTTGAATCATAATATGACAGATATTCATTTGTTGGAGACTTTTTATAGGGCTTTAAACTCTATTAGGAACCCAGTTATGGATAATGTTGCAGGAGGGTCATTTATTGATCTCACTTTTCCGTAGTTTTTGGTGATGCTTGATTGGATGACCAAATAAAGTAGAGCTTGGCACACCACGGATTTTATAGTAGCAAGCCCTACTGTGTTCGGTGGTATATATGTAGAGCAACGCAAGAAGGAGAAAGAATGTGACCAGGACATGGCATACTTGAAGACACAGATGGATTTGTTGACTAAGCATCTATTGTCTAGAAAAACAGAGAAGGTGAAAGCTATTGTATCTTAAGGTAGAGCTGACTCTGATTCGAAAGAAGAAGCAAACTATCTAAATAATAAAGGGGGGTTTCCGAGGCAATAGCTAGGGAAATCAAGGTCAGAACTATTACAACAAGGCTGGTTACAATAATAGGGATCAAGGAAACTAGAAGAGCAAGAATGATAAGAGTGGACTATATGTACCTCCCAAAAGCAGAGATAATGCTGCAACTAGCTCTGTTAAGATGTGCATGGAGGACATGATGGAGAAATTACTATAGAAAGTTGACTCTACCAACTCTGGGGTGGCTACTATGAAGAGTGATTTGTCTTCCATGAGTCAGTTGGTATACTCAAACTCTACTTCTATCAAACAGTTAGAGCAACAAATGAGAAAACTCTAAAAAATATTAAATCTGAGAAAGAGTAGAACATTGCCAAGAGATACAGTTCAAAATCCTTGAAATGGTGGATCTTGTATGGAAATTACTACACGAATAGGTAAAGTATTACCAGGCCTTTCTGTCGGAAAAGATGTTTATAAAGAGGTGATTGAAGAAGATATTGAGCTTGAAGAAGGTAATCCCATGGAATCTGAGAAGCTATTGATATGCCTTCTAATCATTAGCAGGTTGATGATTTATGAAAAAGGAAAGACAAGGAAAAGAAAGCAGTGGTGACTACTCGCCCAACACCAGTGCCTCCCTTTCCTCATAGATTACAGAAGGCCAATGATACATAGTTTAGTAAATTTATGGAAATATTAAACCAACTAATAGTGAATGTGCCTTTGGTGGAGGTGCTTGAATAGATGCCAGGATATGCTAAATTTATGAAAGATCTTGTGATGAAGAAGAGAGCAGTAAGATACGAACTGATGGATAATCTCCATTATTGTTTCCCTATTTCTGTAAGGTCCTTGGTGCAGAAAAAGACATAGCCAGAGCATTCACCATCCCTCGTACAATTGGGTCTTTGGATTTACAAAGGCCTTATGTGATCTGGGAGCAAGCATACATCTGATGCCCCTATATGTTTATAAGAAGTTGTGGTTGGGAGATACCATACCCACAAATATGCGACTTGTGATGGCGGATAGGTCGTAAAGTAACCTGTTAGTATCCTGTATGATGTGATAGTGAAGGTGGATACCTTCATATGTCCTGTAGATTTAATTATTCTAGATTGTAAGGTGGACTTCGAGGTGACCATAATCTTAGGTCGACCTTTCCTTTCAATAGGAAGTGTGCTTATTGATTTGCAAGATAATTAACTCTTATTCAGGTTAAATGATAAAGTGATATGCTTTGATATGTGACAACCTATGAAGTATCATAAGGAGATGAGTGAGTTTTCTATTATGGATGTTTATTATAAGGATGAGAAAGAAGTACCAATAGAGGAGAAAATTTTTGTTAAGCCCTTCGCTGCAGTACTAATAAATTTTGATAGTAGGGGCATTAAAGAGTATAAGGAGATTGTTTGTGCTTTTATGGGAATAGGATCATATTCTTATGCTCCTAAGAAGCTTGATCTGGATCTTAAAAATCGCCCAACACTACTAGCTAAGCAGTCTATTAAGGAGCCACCGGTGTTGGAGTTAAAAAAATTGCCAGGTAATCTCCGATATATGTTTCTAGGTAGTTGAAACAATTTACCTGTCATTATTATGGATAATTTAGGTGAGTAGCAGGTAAAGGCACTTATTTTTGTGCTTTGAAAGTACAAAAGAGCAATAGGATGGACTATCACGGATATTATTAGCATCTCTCCTGGTATTTGTACTCATAAAATTCAATTGAAAGAGGACTACACACCAATAATTGAGCATCAACTCCGTCTTAACCCACCTATGCAAGAGGTGGTTATGAAGGAAATCATCAAATGGATTAATACAGAAGTTGTATACCCCATTTTGGATAGCAAGTGGTTGAGTCCCGTACAATCTGTTCCCAAGAAAGGGGGCATGACAATTGTAGCGAACGAGAAGAATGATTTGATACCACTTAGACCTTTCATTGGGTGGAGAGTTTCATGGATTATCGAAAACTTAACTCATGGACATTGAAGGACTACTTCCCAATGTCTTTCATAGATCAGGTAGTTGATCAGTTGGTGGGAAGAGGTTGGTATTAGTTCTTGGATGGTTATTCTAGTTATAATCATATTTGTATAGCCCCGAAGGATCAGGAGAAAACAACATTCACCTGCCTGCATAGTAATTTTGCATTCAAGCAGATGCCATTTGGACAGTGTAATGCACCTGCTACCTTTCAAGGTGCATGATGTCTATTTTCTCAAATATGGTTGAAGACATCTGGAGGTGTTTATGGATGATTTTTAAATGGTAGGAGATTTGTTTGAGCTGTATTAAGTAAATCTGAGTAGGGCTTTACAGCGGCATGAGGAGTTTAATCTTGTACTTAATCGGGAGAAATGCCACTTTATGTAAAACAGGGCATTATTCTAGGACAAAAAATTTCTGCAAAAGAAATTAAGGTCGATCGAGCTAAAGTAGAGGTTATTAAAAAGCTTCCACCTCCCATTTCAGTAAAGAAGATGGGTAGTTTTCTTGGTCACGCAGGCTTTTATCGAATGTTTATAAAATACTTCTCAAAAATTACAAATCCACTTTGTAAACTTTTGGAGAAAGAGATTAAGTTCAACTTTGATGATGATTGCTTGAAGGTATTTGAATGCCTTAAAGGGAAGCTTGTCGTGCACCTATTATTGTTGCACCGTATTGGTCAAAGCCATTTGAGATTATGTGTGGTACAAGTGGCGTTGCACTTGGAGCTATACTTGGGAAGAAGAGGGATAAGCTATTTCATCCCATTTACTAGGTAAGAAAATCACTGAATGGGGCCTAAAAGAACTACACTATCACTGAATAGGAACTTATTGCAGTAGTTTATGCTTTTGAGAAGTTCTGCTCTTATTTTCTAGGAACCAAGGTGGTAGTGCACACTGACTACGCAGCCTTGAGATATTTGATAGAAAAAGGATGCAAAACAAAGGTTGATTAGATATATATTACTGCTTCAAGAATTTGACTTCAAATTCAAAAATAGGAAGGGTTCCAAAAACTAAGTTTTAGACCATCTGTCTAGGTTGGAAGGGAAGCAAGCAGTTGAAGATGAATTTGAAATCAATGATGTATTTTCAGATGAGGAAATATCGGTCGCTATTATGGAGAAAATACCTTGGTACACTGATTTCGTATGCTATGTGGTGAGCGAGGTGATTACGAAGAATCTTTCTTTTCATCAAAGAAAGAATTCTCTCCATAATGTGATACATTAAATCTGGGACAAGCCATATTTGTTTCAATGCTGTTCTAATAATATCATAAGGAGATGTGTTCTAGAGGTAGTTATGTTGAGTGTCTTGGAAGCCTATCATGCTTCCCCAATTGAACGTCACCATGCCGGTGACCATACTGCTAGAAAGGTGCTAAAATGCGGTTACTATTGGCCGGCTTTGTTCAAAGATGCTTATGAGTTCTTGAGAAGATGTGACCAATGCCAGAGGAAGGGGTCAATATCTAATTGCCATGAACTTCCTTTGATAAAAATTATAGAGGTAGAATTATTCAATGTCTAGGGTATCGACCTTATAGGGCCTTTTGTAAGCTCATATGGGATAAAATACATTCTAGTTGTTGTTGACTATGTCTCAAAATTGGTTGAAGTCGTTTCTTTGGTTGACAACGAAGGGAAAAGAGTAGTTGTGTTCCTTAAAAAGAATATTTTCTTTCAATTTGGGGTGCCACACAGCATTATAAGTGATGGTGGATCTCACTTTTCAAATCGTGTGTTTTGGGCTGCCTTAGAAAAGTATGGTGCTAAGAAACACAAGGTAGCGACTCTATACCACCCATAAAATAGTGGACAAGTGGAGATTTCGAATAGAGAAATCAAAGCCATACTTTCTAAAACAGTGAATGCTAGTAAACAAGGCTGGTCTAGGAAGCTTGATGACGCCTTATGGTCATACAGAACAACTTTCAAGACACCAATTGGCGTATCACCATACCAGTTGGTTTATGGAAAGGCATGTCATTTACCAATTGAATTGGACAATAAGGCGCTATCGGCACTTATGAGGCTGAATTTGAACTGGAATGAGGCTGCGCAGTTGAGATTGGGGCAGCTAAATGAGATGGATGATTTCCATCTCGGGGCATATGAAAGAGCTGATCTTTACAAGGAGAAAACGAAGAAATACAATGATCGGAGAATTATAAAAAGAGATTTTCAAAAAGTTGATTGGGTGCTTCTCTTCAACTCCAGAATGAAGCTGTTCCCAGGTAAGCTTAAATCAAAATGGTCTGGTCCATTCCAAGTTAATCAAGTCTACTGTCTGGAGTAGTTGAAGTTGCAAATGAAGACAGAAGTGTCTTTAAAGTTAATGGGCAGCGATTGAAGTTGTATATCGGTCCAATGAACTCGATAAAATGCATAGCTACTATCTATCTTGATGAAGTCTGAGTAATTGAGATAACTGCATTGTGCCGCGACATTAAATAAGGCTCTAGTGGAAGGCAGCCCAC
>NC_061121.1:191255135-191264082 GCF_002878395.1 Capsicum annuum
ATGGACCGTCAGGTTAGCCATCACATTAACCCTAATTTTGGTTCAGGTTGGGTTAAGTCGGAAGCTTATTTAAAATGCCCGTATTTGACTCTCATGCTTTTAAAGAGACAAAATAGGGAGGTTACATATGCTGTAACCTCTTTAAATTCTACAACTATACAACTCTCTCTGGATTCAAAGTATTTGAAGGCAGTTACTCCCTCTAGGACTCTCCATCTTTGTTGTTCTCCCCTATTTAAACAAGACCCTTCCCCCCTTTTCTTATCATCACAACAAAAAAAAAATCACAGGCTAAAGTATTACGTAGTTTTTTTTTATGAAGTGCAAGCAACTAGAGTGAAACTTCTGCATCATCATGGTACAATTTTCACCCATTTTCTTGCTTCTCCAAATTGCAAACCATAATTGAAATAGTTGTAGTATATAAAATTTTGTCTTGTATCCTTTTTTGGTTTAAATTGTTGATATTCTAAATTCTGAACTTTGGTATATGTTGTTTGGGTGAAGCTTGAGTAACCCACATGCTTAGAGTAGAAAAATGTGAGCGTAAACATGAAATTATTGTCGTCACTATGCTGAAAATTGAATTAGGTATACCAATTGTTCGACAAAATGCCAAAAGGATGTCTAAATTGAAAATGGGGACTGACGGTCACCTTGACAGACCGTCAAATCTATGAAGGACCATTAGATTGACCGTCGCAAATGTTCAAAGGAAGTTTCTCACTTGACAAGCTGCAATGGACAACCTGGCGGACCATCAGTAACCTGATGGACCGCCAGTTCGACCATCGCAAGGCCCTAAAAGTCAGATCTCACTGGATAAGGCCTTACGACCCAAACGACGGACCGTAGCATCATCGAAGGCCCATCAGTTTGATCATCAAGCTAATTTTTTTTACTGTTTTTGCAGATTTTTGTTTTGTAACTAATTTCTTACTCTTTTTCAAGCATCATGGAATAAAATCTCCCATTGACTAGAGGCGATGATCAGGCAAGACGATGAGGCGAACCTTCTAGGAGCTAGGAGGCACCAACCTTCAACAGTCATTAAAGGGATCTAAAACTTCCTACACTCTCCAAGTCTGAAGAGGAAAGTGACATCAGCACCAGCAGTACTAGCTTGATCCCCGATGAGGCAAGGGTAGTCACATCTCGCCCCAACCAAGTTGAGTCCAAAACCGAGGCTACCAATGTAGAGACACAAACTAAAGAAACCGATGTAGAGAATAAGACTGAGGATGCCAACTTGATCAGGCGTAAGGATCCTCAAATTAGAGATTCTGTTAGATGGCAACTAGATTGAGCAAGGGAAATTTTTTATGATGGGTTGGCACAAACAAAAAGTAGGACAGTCAAAAGGCCATTTGCTGAGGAGTATCAGATTGTAACAATGGAGTTGTATTCCAATCTTGAGTTAAAGAGTCATTTTAATGAGTATGAATTAGCATGGATAAGCAAGACCCCCGAATTATATCAATCGAATATGGTAAGGGAGTTCTTTGCTAACTATTTGGTATTGGCAGAAAAGGATCTTCCAAAGGGCTCGAGGATTTTAGATCTGCCGAACAGGGAGTCAGTGCCAGTCTAAGGAGTTACCATTGACATATCAGCCTGAACCATCAATAGGATTCTATTTGGACTAGACTATAAAGCCCCACCTGCTATTCTAGAACTCGAGTACCGACTACGTAATGCATCTAGCCAAAGATCCTAGTTGGGTGGAGTGTTGACTAATGAGAGTAATCCTTCCTAGGCAACAAACCCACGTGAGTGCATAACGAAGTCTTCCCTTAGCTTCAGAGCTAAATTTTGGTAGGCTGTTGTTCGATTGAGACTTATACCAATTAAAGGTGATGCTAATCTGGATATTCACCAACTTGTACTTCTTGCTAGTTTGCTTTCAGGATTGAAGATTAATTTTGGTTAGATCATTGTCGATGTGCTATTTGTGAGATCACATAAGGTGGCCAGCGCTCTACCTTTTTCTTGCTTAATAACGGAATTATGCAGGCAAGTGTGCCTCTGATTTGTGGGGTGGATAATGAGGTTCATGTGATACATAGGCAAGACATTGAGAAGTCTAAAGATGAATCGAAGTTCGAAATGAGGGTCACCAAACTTCCATCCTATTAAACTCAGCCAGCACCAGCCCCAAACACTTCAGAGTTTCCAATAGGTATGCCATTGCCGATTACCTCTTACGTACCACCTAATTATGTGCCATCAAGTGTGTCCGTAGGGTCAAAATTTACACCATCAATAGGTGGGACAAAATTTCTAGAATATTGGTTGATACAGGAAAACTTTGCTAAGTCAGCTAAATTGCAAAAGAAATTCAAGAAGCAGCTTGACACTTGGGTTGCAAAATTCAAGCCTTTTGTTGACAGAATTATAGCTGAGATAATCTATCTATTCCAAGACATTCAAATGAAGATTGATCACATGGAGGAGAGAATCAAGAAAAGATTTGATTTACTATCCATTCTAGACTTGGAAAGGTTCAAGATAGAATTTTAGAAAGTATAAGCTAATATCGAAGTGTTGAAGAGCAGACAACCATATCAGCCTACTTTAGATCCAGCCTTGGTAATGAATGATAAAGATGAGGAAATTCTTGACCTGATGGGAAGACCAGTGAATGACATTGGAATGCAACAGGTAGATGAATATGTCAAACGAAAAGCTGAAAAAAAAAGAAGGAGAGAGGCTATAACGCCAGAGGAGTAAGAGCATCAAGATATGAAGGAAGCCGAAAAAGGTCAAGAAAATATAAAGAGACAAGAAAAAAGAGACTAGAATATAAAGTGGTTGGAGTATCTACCAGTTCAACCCAGTCCAAGATATGGTGCCTTTGATTCCAGAGGGAGAGTTTTTGAGTACCCCTACCACCATGGGGGTTAACATTACAGCAGGTGAGGAAACAAGTTCCTCACCATACTTCACACACACCTCAGATAAATAAGAAGCAATACAAGTATACCCACTCCTTTGTACTTTTATTTAATTCTTTGAGGATAATGCATATATTTTTCTGTGGGGTGGTGTACCTGCACCATGGGGGGTTTTGTTGCCAATATTATTTCCCTCCCATGTGCTATCTAGGAGAATCAACATGTCTAGGATTATGTTTAAGTTCACATTTTTTTTTCTTTTCTAGGATTAACTTTAGGTTTCATCTTTCCTTTCTTAAGTCCTGTTCTGTTGTTAATATTGGTCCATTAAATAAAAGTGCTATTTATGTTAGCACCTTGTTTTGAATATGGGTGATGAATGATGTTGGCATCAAGCTATGACTATGTCTGTAGGACTGTTTACTTTTTTTTTTTCTAGTATATGTGACTATTAGTGAATCTGTAGTTGGCAGTAAGTTGTAACATATACATGATATGTGATGTAAATATTAAGAATAGTAGAATGAGTTTGACTCTGTTGAATGTGTGTGCAAGTATTTGTATTAGTTCTTACATAATGTAGTACCTAAAACTTTCCTGGTTCAATTGATGATGTGTTGTAGTTGATAAAATAAGAAATGATAGTAGGCCACCTTGTACTTTTAGTCCACTTAGCAAAAATAATTAACCCCACCAAAAAGAATTTTCCATTTTGAACCCTTCTTTGAGCATATGTTAATTTTTCTTCATCACCAATCACTCTAGTTAACTCTCATTTAGTTTTTAACACCTAGCTCTGGCCATGGCCCAATAGTGGGCATTGTGAAACTAAACTTAGGCAAAACACCTAAGTTGAGGGTGGCTATTGTCAAGCTGTTGGCTGTCTAAGCAAAAGTTTGTTTAGAGTGTGGCCTAGAGCATCTGGCCCTGGTCTACTCAAAACACTGTGTACCTTGACAAATTGCATCAGCATAGGTTGAGGGTGGCTGATGCTTGTGTGTATAAAAAATGATAGAGAAAGCAAGGGTGTTGTTATAGTTAAGTGTAAAACAATGAGAAAAGAGTGTGTGAGCTAGTTCTAAATGACCTTGGTAGGCAGAAATTGAGGGAAAAGAGAGTTAAATCCCAGTGTTAAGTCACTTTTTCCCAAAAGTCCTTCCTCACCTAGATCTGAAGCCTAATTACCATCCTAAGAAAAACTTGCTTGATCTTGGAGAATCAACTAAAAGAGAGCGTTAGATGATAAGGGCAAGCCTATGGGTATGTGTACTATGTTTACAACTTCTTTGATGAGCGTGAGAGTTCTAATTTATATCCATGAAATATAATGAGCGGTGGATTTCCTTGACTATGAGGGCAACCTGAGTTACACTTAATTTGGCTGCTCTCTGTATATTCTTGCATCCATGTTGTATATATGCACTAATTTTAAAATAATGCTGATTATGGATCTTGATATGTTGAGCCATATAATTAGGATCAAAAGTGAGTGGTTGTGTGAAAACTGGTTCACTAAGTTGAATGCCTATCATTGTATTGTTCATATTTGTAATTTGGCGCTGAGTTATTTGAGGACAAAGAATTATCTTAATTTGAGGGTGTTGATGTTTTGGCTTTTGATAGTTAATTTTGCATCATTTTATTAGGAAAATTGTGTTTTCAAGTAACTAAAGTTGTATTTAATAGTGGATTTGAGTGATTTCAGGTTAATGAATTCGCTGAATGAGAAAACTCAGGAAAATAGCAAAAAAGAGTCACTGACGGTCAAAATGGCAGAACTTCAGTCATGTGATAGACCATCGAGGACACCGTCAAAGCTAAACAGAAGGTTCCAAGTGGAAGATCCATGCGATGGTCCAAGTGGTGGACTGTTGAGCTTGCGGCGGACCACCAACCTGGCTATCAGACTTAAATAGAATGCAGGATTTTGGAAGTCTTAGCAATAAAATTTGCGATGGACCATCGAACTATCAATGGTTCAACAAGGTAGCCATCAGCATTAAACAAAACCTGACATCCTAGGGCACTCAGCGACGGTCCATGTGATGGACCGTCAGATTTCCAACAGGCCGTTAGTTAGACCGTCAACTTGGACGCGGCATTTTCTGAGCTTAAATTTTAAATCTTCTAAACCTGGGAACATATAAATACCCAGTTAGGGTTCTATTGAGAAATATTCTTAATCGTAGATATTTTTACCTTAGTTTTCCATCTTTGAAACTCTTTTTAATGTAGAAATTTGTGAATCAAGATGAACTTGTGGATCTAATCATTCAATTGCCATTGAAGATTCAACGACTAATTCTTGTAACTTTTATAAGTGAATTCTTAATTTATTTATGAATAATGCAAGGATTCTTTCTCTTTCTTCTATGGAGATGAGTAGCTAAGCTCCCATACCTAGGGTTATAGGAGCCTTGATGTGAACATTTGATATGGGTTGTGATTCCAATTGAGTTTCTATAGGTAATTGATATTTCATAAACCCTTCTTCACTTTAATGACTTTTCTTAGTTGCAAACGTGAAAGGTGGTCCTAAGAACATCTGTTGTTCGAATAGAAAAGTGCTTGTTGGGAAAATAAAGGGTTTATATGAAATCTAGAGGCCTAAACCATTAGATTAATGGAAAATGCCTTAGCAAGATTGACCTACATGAGAAAATGGTTGAATAATCAATACATTCTTTAAGTTTGAAAGAATTGAGGGATCAATGATCCATTAAGGTTGAGAAGCTAATGGGTAAACAATAGAATTCAACTACTCTTGCAATTGAAGTTATTGATTGGAACTCATGAGTGATTTACAACCTTGACTTTTTAAGCATTTTGGTAACCATGACTCTAGTTTGTTTAATACCATTGAATTACGACTAGCAGAAAGAATTATTAGTTGTAACAACTTTATTACAATTATTTAGAATACAATTCATAAACTAAAACCTCTTTTATTTTGAAACCTTTGATCAATAGTCTGATAACAATCACAATAATTAGTGAACATAGTATTCCCTATGGGATTTGACTCCAAACCTATATGGGTTCTATATTTGACAGCGACCACTTACTCTCTCGTAAGAGAGGTGAAATTTGGGCGTATCTATCACACACTTGATTTCTAAAAGCTTTACTTTTAATCTTTCTTAGGGAGGTTCTTCTAACCAACATACAACACGTGAGATGTCATGGATTCCAGTGTCTTACCCATGGAGGGTGGAGCTCATGCTGGGGAAAAATGTCCTACCCTTTCCATAGGAATAGGACCTAAACTAGACTAATCACTATACTGAACCTACTTATGGGTATTAAAACCTACGGTGGCATGTAGTTCTAGGGTATGAGACCTTGGAATAATAACCAACTCGGTGATAAATACTACTCCCATACTTAGATGCACAGACTTTAGAAAATCCACCTTAAAATAACATAAGGATTTAAAACCATAAAGAAACTTTGCTTAGATACTCTTCTTTGCTTAAACTGAAATTAAGATAAATAACTGTGGATTCCATCTCTTAGATAAGGATCAAAATATCCATATTTATTTTAATCTTGGTATAAAACCATCAAGAAACTTAATATCATAGTCTTCTTGAAATGTCAACTCATTCTTGATACGAACTTTTCAAAAAAAAACTTAAGAGCACTGTCTTCTTGAAATCTCAATACTTAAACTTAGGGCTTAAAAACGATGCTTAAATATCAAGTCAATACATAATTAAACTTCATGCTCAATAAAAATATTAAAAATACTTCAACAATATCAAGTCAATATAGTGCAATATCATGCATGATAGAAATCTCATAAGATAAAACATAAACATAATCACTTCATGATCAACTTAAAGCTTTAAATCTCAGAATAATCACATGCTTCAAGAATATGTAAACTTGGGTATAAACCTTACTTCAAAATAAGGAAATAAATCTTAAAATAATGCAATTTGGGAACAAGAGTTATAGAAAACCCTTGTTCATAACCCCACATTCCTTATTAGGCTTAATTTGATGTAGAAACTTGACTATGAACTGTTAAAGATATTCTTGAAGGTTTCTTCTTGAAGTTCTTGAATTTGGAAACTTGATTCTTGATTGTATTTAAGAGGATGCAATGGAGTTTTGGATTTCTTGGAATTAGGTTAGGGTTTCTTGGAGAGGAATTTGATGAAAAATGAGCGTAAAATGCTTACACCAACATCTAATCCTCTTGTTTTTACAGCTTGGGGTGAGGGTAAATGACTTAATTGCCCCTATGGATATTAGAGTAGCAACTGGAATGTCATTTGGGGGATTGGCATGAAATGATGACATGCTCATCATTATACACGGCATGACATGGTGGAATCACGTTGAGCTATTATAATCAAAATCCAAACATGACCCAAACCTCATCCGAAAATTCTGAAATTTCCTCGAGGCATGATCCTTACACCCCTGAATATAAATCAACTCAAAAACTATCATCTTAGAGCCCGGAAGGTCCCCTTAGGCAATAACTAAGAACTAAACTAAACTGAGTTTTATAAGGGGTATTACAATATCTCCCCTTGGGAATATTCGTCCTTGAAGGATATTGGATAAACTGAGGATACTAGGAAGACTTAGATCTTATACTGAGCATGTATAACTTACACTTGACTACCTGACTGAACTGATTAGTGAATGTATGGGATTTCATGAAGATAATTAAATATAGCTAGAATTGAAAGTGGTAAAAGAGATAATCTAAGAAAAACTTGCTACTGTAAGATGAGTCTAAAATTGCGAAGAAAAGATGAGGGTACTTGGTTTGCATATATGCCTCTGCCTACCAAGTGGTACCCTCAACGGACTAATTCCGCCAAAGAACTTTGACCAAGGGAACTTCTTTAATCCTTAGTCTATGTACCTGGTGATCAAGGATCTCAACTGGGTTTTCCTTATAAGAAAGGCTATCTTGAATTTCGGTGCTTTCCAAAGGAACTACAACAGCTGGATCACTAATATACTTTTTTAATTTAGAGACATAAAACACTGGTTGAACGAATGATAATTCTGCAGGCAACTTAAGCTCATATTCTACCTTACCCATATGACTCAATATTCCTTAAGGGTCTACATATTGGGGGCTAAGCTTCCCCCTTTTGCCAAATCTCTTCACTCCTTTCATGGATGAAATATTCAAATAAACTAAGTCACCAACCTCAAACTCAAGATCCCTTCTCCTCATATTTGCATATGATTTCTAACAACTTTGAGACGTATTAAGCCTCTCTCTATTCAACTAAACCTTTTCCATAGCTTCAAACACCACATCTGGTCCTACTAAAGCAGCCTCATCCACTTCAAACCACCTAATAGGTGATCTACACCTTCTCCTATAGAGAGCCTAAAAAAGATCTATCAGGATTCTTGAATGATAACTGTTGTTGTAAGAAAACTTGATCAAAGGCAAGTGTAATCCCAACTTTCTTTAAAGTCAAGAACACACACCCTCAACATATCTTCTAGGGTCTTAATGGTCCTTTCTGCCTGACCATCTGTCTGTAGCTGAAAAGCTGAACTGAGATAAACTTGGGTACCAAAACCCTTCTGAAAGGCTTTTCAAAAGTGAGAGGTAAACTAAGTACCCCTATCTAAAATGATGGATGAAGAAACTCCATGCAATATGACTAACTCTCTAATATACAACTTAGCATAATCCTCAATAGAATAGGAAGTATGAACTGGCAGGAAATGAGCTGACTTAGTCATTCTATCCATAATAACCCAGATTGAATCATGCTAACTACATGAACAAGGCAACCCTATCACATAATCCATGTTCACCTCTTCCCACTTCCAAGAAGGGATACTATACCCCTGCAAGATACCACTAGGCTTTTGGTGCTCAACCTTAACCTGTTGACAATTAGCACAATTGGCTACAAACTCAGCAAGATCCCTCTTCATGCCATTCCACCAATAGATTTCTCACAAATCATGGTATATCTTAGTAGCTCCTGGGTGAATAAAGCAACATTCACCATGCGTTTCTAACAAAATCCGCTGCCTCAAGCCAAAACACATGGCACACA
>NC_061121.1:191577549-191619084 GCF_002878395.1 Capsicum annuum
GCTGCTTTGCTTGGCTCTGACGTTTTAATTCGTACTCCCTCCATCTCAAATTACCCGTCCCAAATTGAGATATCACATTAATTAAGAAAAATAATTAATAAAATGTCTAGTTTAACATAACCCACTGATCAGTTGTTGGGACATTAGACATGTTTGAAATAACCATTGTTTGCTATTCAATCGAAATTTTATAAGAGAAGAAAGCTTTTAACGTCGGTCGGCGTATAGTCCCTCTATTAAATGATGTTTCCATTTTAATTTGAAGAAAAAGTTATTAATGCAAAGGGTAAAACATGAATTTTTTTTAATCTTTTCTTGATTAATGAAAAAGACAAGTAAAATGAGAAATTGAATTAGGAAATTTTGAATAGGTAATTAGATGTAAGGAATAATTTTGAATCCTGTAGCAATATCAAGTGTTGAAAACATATTGGTTATCTGTTGGGTTTGTGGTAGGGGTTGATTTGTGTTGTTTCAAACAGATTAATCATTCGTTGCAATAGATAATTAGTTTGGTGCAACAGATAAATATTCTGATTCAACAGATAATTAGTCTTGTACAACAGATAAACATCCTGATACAACAGATAATACATCTGATGCAATAGATGATACGATGATGCAATAGAGAAACAGTCAGATGCAACAGATAAATCTTCTGATGCAACAGATTACTCATCTGATGCACCAGATGATTGTTCTGTTTAAATTGTGGGTACTTATGCTGGATTCATAATCGGGGTTCTATCCATTGTTGAAAAAATAAAAGTGTACTTAGATGACAAATATGAATAAAAATCATAATTTTACTTACCAAAGTCACCTATGAAGTAATGCCAAAGTGGAAAGTGATGTAGTAAACAAAATTTGACCTAAGAAATTGGTCAGATCGCAGCAGTAACGCTGTACCAACAACAACAACAACCACAATAAATGGTCGACAAGAAGAAGATGATAATGAAGTAGAAGATGATGACAATGAAGCAGAAGATGATGAATAAAGCAGCAGAGACAGAAACAATTTACAACAAAAATCGCTAAGAGAGAGAAAACAATATTGGATGAGAAGAAAGAGAAAGACACCTTTTTTCCCTCCGTTTCTCGTTATTTTAGGTAAACATTGTGATCAAAGTGTAAATTTAAAAACTTGTGAATTATTTTCAAACTTTCCCAAATTTCTTAATCCATAATAAAGTAATTGTCACCTCCAACTAATAATTAAGACTTGTGTCACCTACACCTCATTATAAAACTCTTTTGTCACCTGTGGCCCAAACCCCCTTGAAACTTTGTGTAGTTTCTCCATGTATCTTAAATTCAATGTCTCATCAAAATGTTATAAATTGAAATAAAGGGAGACGTAGTTTATAGAAAAATGTGCAAATACTCACATATGTTCCAAAAAAGATAAAAAAGTGAAATAAATTTTGTCCACACATTTAATTGTATAAAGTAACTATTACCATATTATAGTAAGATAATAAAAAATACTCATAAATATTGAATATGTGTTTATCTATCAAACACAATAAGCAATTCCTTCATAATTTTAAAACTTCACATAATGCATATTATTACAAAGATTTGCACTATATATAATTTATGAAAATATAATTATTTACTAAACACCTATTAAAATTATTTTAAATAACTTATTTATAATGTAATATTAACTATCTCAGATTAAATTACTACACTATTATATCATGTTAACTTTTGTTAATTCTCTTGAGTCTCTTTATTTGGGGCTGTAAACTTACTCATTGAGTAGACAAATCACTTAAAAAGACATAAATACCATCCTTCAATATTATGATTCATTAAAACGTTCATCCAGCAGGTCCTTATTTCGTTTGTTAAACACCCATAAAACGAATTTAAATGTATTTACAATCAATTTATGTATGGATTGGTATTCTTCATTGCTTCGTATGATTCAATATAAAATATTAATAAATAGATATTTATAATTTTTATTTATTCTCTTGTATAATTTTTAAATAAAGTAGAAAAAGAAAAACATTCTAATTAGTTGTTTAATCTAAGAAAATGTGTTTGACCTGATATTAAAATAAGCATTAGAGTATATGATATTTTAATGTTAATTATGAAATCTTAAATAAGTTGTAAGTTATTATCTGATTTTATAAAAATAAAAAAAATTATATTTTATCATATAGTGTGATTTCTACTTACATTTTATATTGTGTTTTTTCAAAAATATTAATGATCATTTTTTGTGAAAAAATAATTAAATAACTATAAATATATTTAAAATTATAATATTGGGTCCGTAAACGGGCCTTCATTATCTAGTTTTGAAATAAAGGTCATTATTATATTTGTGTCAGTCTTACTCTTTTCATTCGCTTTTACTTGTCTCTTATTACTAAAATAAATTTTTATTTTTAATTGTCACACATATCAAGATAAGACAAAAGAATTTTTTATTTTATTAATAATTTTATCATACTATTTTAAAGACATACTAATATTCTTAAACACCAATTAATAAAGGTAGTATGGTAAAATAGTCATATCACTAGTTATTTTCTTAATGAGTGTATCAAGTCAAAATGTGACAAGTAAAAGTGAAGGAAAGAAGTATATTTTATATAGTTTAATACGCTGATAGTTTTTTAGATTTCTTAATAAATTAATTATGTTGAAAATCTTATGAAAAATATATGGTGACAGAAAATTGAAGGAAACTCTCATAATTTGACATAAGTCAAAACACTTTCCTTGAGAATATTTATCTATATATATATATATATTGGAAAAATGTCATATATATCCCCAAACTATTGAAAATGGTACGTAAATATTTGTACCTTTACCATCTAACTTTGGATGTATATATATGTCTAAACTATTGAAAATGGTATGTATATACTATTCAGTTAGACGACGCGTGCAACGTGTCCTCATCCTAAAGAAATTAATTATTTTTTCCTTAGCAATTTATCTCTAACCCGCCAACAAAATATTCTATGGCCAGCTATGGAAGCGAGTTTCGTCCACATGTCATCTTCCTAAGGAAATGTTCTGTGAACACATTGATTTTAGTTTACCAAGAAATAGGCGTGGGCAAAACACATTTCCAACTCCGGCCACATAGCATTTTACTGGCAGGCTAGATGAGAAATTGCTGAGGGAAAATGGATTAATTTATTTAGGATGAGGATATGTGCTGCACATTATCTAACTGAAGGGTATATACATACCATTTTCATTAGTTCGGGGGTATATACATATCTAAATTAGATGGTAAGGGTACAAATAACTCAAAAGTATAACAGTGGGTATTTACATACCATTTTCAATAGCTTAGGTGTATATACGACCTTTTTTCGATATATATATATATACTAGTAAACACACCACGTTTCTCATAGTCCGTATTAAAGTTACTATACCCCCATTTTATTATGTATGAATTTTAATAAATAATTTTGATTTTTTTTGAACTCCGTGCATAACAGAAATTTTAGTGCACTTAATTTTCTTTTCGAAGTTTATTTGCAATGAATTATTATGTGTAGCCATGGATGTAGTTGAAACGAAAGCTCATTTCTTTTGATGTTTTTACATAATATAATGTCCTCGGAATTCATTAAATTAGGACACAAAATAAAATTTAAATTCATGGGCATGTAATAAAATGATGATAATCAGTCACTATTAATAACTGAAGCTAATCTCCTCAAGCATAAGCAAAATTTGTATTAAATTTATTAACAAATAATTTTAAATAAAATTGATTACACAATAAAAATACTCGTGATAAAAATTATACAAAGTTAAAGAGAGACAAACAAATTAATTAAGATTACAAATCACTAATTGTGTTCTTAAGAATGAAAGTGCAAGCGCATTCTTTGTGAATACTGAATATATATATATATATATAATGATCGTGCTATCAAGAAACAATAACTTGATTCAACGGAGAGACCTAATGCTCCACGCACCACTATTCTCATAAAAATCAGCAACATCTAAGAAGATGCATGATCATAATTCAAATATTCAAGATAATCTATTGGCACATTGGTTTTAAAAAGAATCAAGAAGTATGTAACACACAGGTTGAATAAAATGAATGAAGTTGAAATTTATAAGTTACACACCTTCCTATAGCGCAATCATTGTTCAAATCCCATTCTTAACATATATTTATGAGGAAAAATTCATGGTATAGCTTTAAAAGTAATGGCAATGGCTTCATAGGGTCACTTCTACATAAGAATTGAAGAATAAAAAAATTAGTCTATGTTATTGCCTTTTTAAGTATCTAATTCTCAAAATAGTATAGAAAAAATATATACTTATAGATGTAACGACTGACTTTAGAAGAAATTCGAGATGATGTATTGTTTCTTTCTTTATTAATCATGTATCAAAAATAAAGAGAAATTGAAATCTTTTCTCCTGGCAAGTTAATTTGGATTTTGGGATACGATTTCAATAGTAATCACTGAGTATATGTTCCTTCATAGTTGAATGAGAAATTGTAAGTTTTTAAAAAATAGATGAAGGTATCTCATCACCTAACCAACTATCATGGACAGTGAGAACATAAAACTCGATTGAAATATTAGAAAGAGACAAAAACAGAAGAGAAAAATGATAAATAGAAATGTTAGTTTTAGAGAGCTGCCACAAATAAACAAAAACAAAAGCATACATGTAAATCACATAAATAAATACATACGATCATATGTCCTACAATCCTCATATCCTTCTATTCGAAAAGTCATATATGTAATACCCTGTAATATTCTTAGCTCGATTCAACTCTTAGTTGCATGCATAAGGGTCTTAAGGCTTGAAATATTTACTAAGTGTTGGAAACCTAGCCATTTTCAAGAACCCTAAACTTCAAAATTTTTTATTTTGACTTTCACGACCCCGAAACGTTAGTTTTTGAGTTGATTCATGTTCAGGGGTGTAAGAAGCATGTCTCAGAGAAGTTTTGGATTTTTCAAACGAGGATTAGGTCATGTTTGGATCACGAATCCAACAAGTTACCATGATAGTGCCTCATCGCGGTGCTATTCCTGTTGGCGCATAGACCACATTGCAGTGAGCGTGTTGTGTCCAATTCTTGATTTTGTAATGACCCTTCAGGTCATTATCCGTACTCTTTCTTACTTCCTCTGATAGAGCTTCTCCATAGCTGTCCCAAGTCGTTAATGACTTGTGGGGACTGATAGTTTGGTTACCTGATGGTTCGTTTGGGTTTTAGAATCCCTTTCTTAATTTGAAGTCTTCGTTGATCCTAATTGACCATTAAGTGAAAAATTTAGAAAAACAATACCATATGCAAAATTTGACTTCGTCAACATGTCCGAAACGTCGAAAACTTCGGGGTTTCATATCTTATTTGTTCGAAACGGACCCTAGATGCATCCCGAGACATTAGTCGAAGCTCAAAACCAAGTTTCAAGCTCCAGCCATACATAGCATGCACCGAGGTGTCATGACCGTGGAAAAGGAGGTAAGACCGCGATGCTGTGACCCCGGTAAGGCAGGGGGCTGTACCGCGCCATCAGAGAGCTGGTTGGTCCATATTTAAGTGCTTTCTTGCACAAATTTTGGCCATTTTGTGCCTTCTTCTTAACCTATAAACCCTAATGGAGTGTAGAATCTTCTAAGTGTGTCTTGTGGGTTAAATTGGAGCTTAAACAACTTGTGTGATTGATTCTTGCTACATCTAAGGTAAGAATTCCTCTAATTTGGTATTGATTTCATGGTTTCTTGACTCAAAACCCCTAAATCATTAAGGGCCAATTGTAGCCCCAAAATTGAGCGATTGACTTAAATTACTTGAGGGTTTTAACTCTCTAAAGATAGTTGGGCTATGGGTTGGTCTTGGAAACTCCTTTCCAAGGGTGAAACCCAAGTGGGGGTTTTGATGACCTTTGAAACCCATGGCACAATGGTGCCATAATGGGTATTGTCATTTTTATTGTAATGCTTAGATTGTATTATTGATAGCATTGTTTGTGGAAGAGGAAGCTTCACTGAATGGAAAGGAAAAGCTCATTGGTTCGTGAGTTGCTTGGACTCAAGGTAGGTTAGGCTTACCCGTAGACTAGATTGAGCTTGTTTGTAATGTAATTATTGATACCTTGCGAGATTGGGCGGGGAATTAGGACGATAGTTGAATAAATAGTAAACTTGAGATTTATTGATTGCTATAGGCTATTAATTTTTAAGGCATGATATTTGACCCTTAGTCTAGAACCTTGGTTAGCTTATTTATGGTCTCATGACTAGTATGAGAACATTATAGTTGTTCTAAGTAGACATGAATGGTATACCTTTCTATCCTTAGGAGTGTATTGACCTATATAATGCCTAGATAGGAAATGACCTTGGTTTTGGGTTGACTTAGGAAGGATTCTTGAAGAGGTTTTCCCTATAAACCTAGTATGGATTGGTAATCCCTCATGGCGAGGTATAGATAACTTAGCCTAATTTTGGGTTGAAACTAGACTTGTGTTAGTAAGTTTGACATTCTCGGGATTTAGAAGTGGGACTTGACCCACCATAAGTTGGACTACAAAATCCTTAGTTACCTAGATTCTCGATGAGTGACTAATGTACATATTGGGATTATGGTTAGTAAACTCGGTTGTTGGATTATTTTGTGATCATGACTTGAATAACGTTGTAAATGTGATTAGTGGGCATGTCATCTAAATACTCATGCCTTGTTTATACTCATATTATGTGTGGTGCTTATTAGCAATGTAAAATGACAAGTGTAATCTTACATCCCTACTTTCGTATATTGTGAACTTTTGTATATGTTTATTGGTTTGGCTATGCATGTGGATGTATGTTGTCATATTGGGAGACTTGTTAATATTATGATGATGCCTGGTGAATATAGAGGAATATGTTGATATTATGATGATGCCGGTGAATCTGGAGGAATATATTGATGCTATGATGAGACCCAATAAATTCGAAGGAATATGTTGATATTATGATGATGTTTGATGAATCCGGAGGATATTTCAATATTGTGATGATGCCTGGTGAATCTGAAGGATATGTTGAAAATATGATGATGCCGATGAATCTAGAGGATATGTTGATGATATGATGATACTTGGTGAATTCGAAAGAGGTAAGAACATTACGACACCGTCTGGGGCAAATTTACTTATATATATTGATACTTGTAAGGTTAGGCCATCTGGGGCCAACCGCCTATGTTCTTGAGATATAAGGTCTTTCTTGGTAAATCACTATTCATTTTTTTGTTCCTAATCACTAAATAAGAGGCATGACCTTTGTTGATACTAATTAGAAATTAGAGGAAATCCATGCCTAATATTGAGTTAAGACTTAGCGGCATATGTAATCTTGTGTAGAATTAAGGGCTAACATAATATATCTATTTGACTTGAATAAGAGGTTATATTATGAAATCTTGCATAGTAAAGTGGCTTATGTGACAACTAGTTACTTTTAAAATATATGATTACAATTTGAAGGCTAGAAACCTAGTAAACTAGTTGGTGGACATTAGTTGATTAAAATATGGAACTAGTCCTTAGGTTGGGACATGCTTAGTGATGATGGACTAGCATTGCATGATGGTTAATTAGATTATATTCTAATATGTGAGGTTAAGATGACTTAATTGATGACTCATACCATGAAGATGCTCGGTAAATGATGACTTTATGATAGATGAATAACCTATAATATGGGTGGCTTGTAGTTTTTCCCAAATTGATGGCTAGTAATTATAAGACTTGTAATCTATTGATTCATGGGAAATAAGGTTAACTAGTATGGACTTTACGCGGTGTTTATCTATGAATTATAGAACTAGTGAATACTTATTTATACTATGACCATATTGTTTTCATTTATGTTAAATTACGATATGGGTATTTGGATGTAGATTTAGGTAAATGAGCCATGGTGGGCTTACGCTACCCATGGTTTCGGTCAATTAATGGAGTAGTTATGCTTTATTATATTATTGGTTATATTCTTTTAGTGTACTCTCGGGTGGTATTGGACACCTTGATGGGTTTTTTTTTGATATTCTTTTGTGTACTCTCCAGTGGTATGGGACACCGTGTCAAGTTCTTTGTTGTGCTCTCTTTTGTGTACTTTTCTAAGGTATGGAACATCGTGGTAAGTTCTTGTGCTTATGTTCTAAAGATGGTTGATGATGATTATGGTGAGTAGATGCTTTGCTATTGTGTATATGGCTTTACGTTTTTGAAATGATACCCAGTTGTTATGGTGATTATGGAGTATATTGAGATAGCATGTCATGTTATTGCTTTAGTATTATAAATGTTGCTACAGTGGTATCAAAGCAGATTCAGGTTTGATCTTATCCCTTGACTTTAAGATTATTGTCTTATTTTATATCGCCTTTACATTATATTTGAGCTCAGTCGGACGATGATGCCTACTGAGTACCCATATTTTGTTACTCATACTACATTTCTGTACCTTTTTGGTGCAGACCTAGGTTTTAGTTGTTGTCATTGACTAGTTCATGTGAGTCGACTATTTAGAGATAGGGTGAGCTCTTGGAGATCAAGTTTCCCTCTTTCCCCTCTATCTTTATTTGTCTTTTATTTTTGAGACAAATGTATAATATTATCTAAGATATTTTAGACTTTGAGATTGTAAACTTCTATGGTCAAGATTAGAAGCTCTTGTATTAATACTATCAGGTCGTGGGATTGGTATTTGAATATCGGTTGTCTTAGTTGTGAAATATTATCATTATATTGTGTTCATGCATAGGGTCCACGTTGGACGTTCTTACCAGGGTAACCCATTACATTAGCTCCGAGTTACGGAATCGGCTTACCTACTGGTGGGATAAAGTAGGTGCCATCATGACTCGAAAGTTGGGTCGTGACAAATTTATAATTTGAATGCATGTGTCATAATATTTATCCTATCATGTGAAGTGCTTATAAGGTGGAAAATACTCATAAAAATCACCTAGAATAAAGTTGAGCTAAGAGCCTTTGATTCGTCCAAAGTTTGGTGTTCGATCCTACAAAGGTTAACTTTGAACATGTATAACTTTTGACATATATGAAAATTTTCAGCTCAAGACCCACTAAATTGTAGATAATTTAATCAACTTTCCGACGATACCAATTTTGCCTTAATTCGATACTCGAGCAAAAAGTTATGATCATTTTCATCAGAACTAGTAAGCCACTGCGATAAGACCGCGTTGCGGTGACATAGTTGTGTCCAGAATTTTTGGTTTTAATTATTGAGGGGCAATTGGGTCTTTTCCCACCTCAACCCAATCGGTCATAACATGATTTGAGTTATATTTTAGGTCGTTATTAACCCTTCCTCTCCAAATCTCTCTTAAGAAAAACCCTCCCCTTTCCCTAAGAACAAATTCAATTCCTTTTTCCCCAAGAAATCAAGAAATCAAGTTCCTCAAGTTCAAGAGCCTTCAAGAAAGCATCAAGAATTGAGTTTTTCTCTCAAGATTAAAAGTTTAAGGTACGTGGGAGTTCATCCATGGGGTCCCTTTCACCCACGGAGCCCAAAAACTCTTTTCTTTAAATTAAAGAATGAACTTTATATCATTATGATATTTTGTTTGTTCAAGAAAGATTGGATTTCATGTTTTCATGGTGATTCAGATTCAATTCAGCCCATGTATGATCCCATGCAATATTTGATTTCCTCATGCTATGAATTTCATTTCCCATGTCCTATTTCAAGTGAATTCCATGTTAAATCCCTAATTTATGATTTTAGTCATGGAATCATGCTATTTCCACATGTTTAAAGCATTCCCATGTTCAAGTTCATGATTCTCACATGTTTGGTGGAATGTTCATGTTTTGAGTCTTTTAACCATGATTCCCACACTATAGTTTTACGTGTTGATATCATGCTTTATAGTCCTTCAGTACTGGTGGGTTATGAACACCTGATACTTATGTGATTTACATAAATTTAGCTTTTCAAGTATTAAGATAGTTAATCCACTAACTTTATCAGTATATTCAAACATTTATATTCATGATGAGCATTATCAGTCTATATGTTAATAATTTCCCAGAATCCGTATGCACTATTATTTTTAGAATACCATGACCTGAGCTTATTAATTATCAATGCATGCACTAGTTAGTGTTTCAGTATCTTTCAGTTGGGAGTAAGATTTAGCATAGAGTAAACCCAGGGATGGGAGCATTCTTTCCAGTTTAGGGTTTGACCCTTAGTGGCAATCCCTGAGTTACAGAACTGCGTAGCCAGTGTAGGGTTAAGATGTCTTCCTGCCAGTTTAGGTTTGACACATATCTCATGAGAGCACCTGCCAGTATAGGGTGACTCATTAGTCCTTCAGGACATTAGTTAGTGATCACTATAGTTCAGGTTCTATTCCAATCGAAAGGATAGAATAACCCCTCTCAATGTATATTAGACGTTGGAATCCATAATAGCTCACATGGTTTATGTCGGTTATATGATAGCTCCCACAGTCTCAGTACAATATTCAGTGTATTCTCAGTTCAGGTTTGCTTGACTAAGTGTACAAACTTTCTGATATTCAGTTATACAGATTTCAGTCTTTTAGATTACCGCTTGTCTTAGTGGCATAATAGATATTCACTTAGTCTTGCATTCTCAGATATATTAGTTTTCATGCATTCATGCTTAGTCATCTCGTATTGTTCAGTTAGTCCTTATCTTATATGCACAATACCCTACAGTTTCAGTCTAGTTATTCAGGCTAAGTATAGTTTAGTATTACATGATCAGTATTCAGTCATCAGCTATGCAGAGTTCAGATATCAGTAGTCCGTATTCATATATCAGCTACTCAGTGTATAGGCTATAGTTATCTTTTTTCTTATATTTCAATCATTCCGTTACCTAGGCATCAGTTATTCAGATCAGCTCAGTGCATGTATATTTGGTTTCATATGTTCATGTATTCATATTTTACCGTATCCCAGCTTCAGTTCTACTTGTATTATAAAAGTAAAGTTTTAAGAAACTAAGTTTAGTGATTCACTAACTTATCAGATTATGTTGATACTCATGTTTTAAGATATTTCATCTTTCAATCTCTTGGTGAGTCTACTTACACCTAGCATGCATACTTTAAGATTTCATTTATAATCAGTTTTACTTATTGTATTCACCCCCACTTACTCAGTACATTCTAGAAGTATTGATCCATATATACGTCTGTGTGGCTACATTATTTCATAATGTAGGTACCAGTTGTAGTCCACACATCATGATCAGACAGTTGCAGTTTTCAGCCATTAGGTGATGAGTTCTTCTATTTTGGAGACTTTAGTCAGATGTTGTTCATGTACTTTACTTTATTATTTATATGTATTGATTAGTAGTAGTTGGAGGAATGTACTAACTATCTATAGTCAGTATAGTAGAGGCTTCATAAATGTCAGTCAAAGTCAGTCATGTAATTTCAGTTCTCTCTTTAGTTTTATCAGATTGTAAATTGTATTAGTATTATAATTCTTTCGAGATTTTGTCATGATTATATTTCCACACGGCAAAAACAGTTATTTAATATATTATAAATCAGTTGCTCAACAGTATCCTAGTTCATGGGTTAGCTTGGGATCACTTGTGGTTCCAAGCACCGTGTTACGACCGGGGGGTAATCTTGAGTCGTGACAATATATATCTAAATATATCTTCCCGTAAATGATTTACATGATTTGCAAGTCAATTTTAGAAACATGAACATTCATCAAGTCATAAAATATCTTTTTTTAAAAAACAAAGCATAAGGAAACGGGTAAAAACTTTACACTTTAAGCTTTGAAGAAACCTAAAAATCAAGTGCTAAAAAAAACTAAGAAGACATGTTATAGAAAATGTTAGTGCCAAGTGAAAAAGTAAAAATTCTAACAAAAAGAAAAAACATGACAAAACTTACAATGGTCTGGGTCATAATCCTCTGAACCCATGGGCAATTCTTTAGTGAATACTCTTAAAAAGCTCTCTAATAATTGGATGCATGAATTAAAATAGAATTTGTGAACGGTAAGAGTCAAAATGGGATACATGAAAGGTTGTATCATTCCAGAAATGTGGAATTTGAACAGGTTGTAAGTTGTAACGTGGGTAACAAACAGTGATGAAGCCAAGATTTTCACTTAGGGGTTTATTAGTGAACATACGAACTAACTGAAGGAGATTCAACATCTACTATATATACATAAAATATAATTTGAACTATGTATATATAGCGTAATTTTTCGATGAAGGGGGTTTAGATGAACCCCCTACTTGAAGGGTAGCTCCGCCCCTAGTAACAAAGATAACAATTTCATCATATTAATGTATGCATATTATTGTATTAGATTAGTAATGATCAAAAAATAATTTTAAGATGTCAAGAAAAGAGATAAAAAATAAAGTATTTATGGTGGCCTTAGAAGTTTGTCATCTCAGTAGGGTCCTAACCTTCCTTTTTATATATACAGAGGGAGAATTTGAAAGATCCAACGCATTTTATACTATAAAATTAGCAGCCGAGTCAAACAAAGATTTACTAGAGAAGATATCTCATGAAAAAGTATAGGAGAAAGAATAAAGAAGAATTGTTCTTCATATTTCACTCTAAGTTGAACCCATTGAAATATACAGGCAAGTAATGACATCGTACATCTAGCTAGACTTTAATGGTGCCGAAGAAAAAATTCATTGAAAGAGTAAATAAAGAATAGAAGCAACTAAAGGGTCAAATGAAAAGGTCAAAGAGACAATATTATCTCATTAATCAGTCATTTAAAACCAATCAATTGTAGGTTACAAATATAAGAGGATGATTAACTAATAAAGACTCATTTAAATGGTATTAAAAGAATGAATCTACATAAGCATAATTTTTTTTTTGAGCTATTAAAATCATTTTTCAACAAAATCATTTAGATACTCAAATAACGACTTATTTTATTGATGCATGATAAATTGTTTCTATTATATAATATTCAATTTCAAACTTAAAAAGATTTTTGCGTGTGTTTTCTAGTATTCTATGTAAATAAATTAATCACTTAAATTACGTCACCTTCTTTAAGTATATGCATTTATTATGTTATGTTATGATATTATACTCCTAAATTTTAAAAATTAAATTAATTTTAATTTTGAAGGTATACTTGTACTATTAGATTTTTAATACTATTTTTAAAGAAGGATTATGATTGTAATTGCAATATTATACTAAGAATAATGTCATTCTCATCATTAAAATGCTTCTGATCCTTGTTTAGAATCGAATTGGCTACAATAATACATACTCCTTCCGTTCATTTTTATTTGTTATTATTTTTCAAATTTAATTTCTTTTTTTATTTGTCCTTTTTGACAAATCAAGAAAAGGCAAAAAAAAAAAAATCAAAAAAATCATGTTTTACCTTAGCTTTAATGATGCAAATCATGTTGGCGCGAGACCGCTTACAAGGAGCCAAGCAAGAAAACTTCAAACCTTACAAGGACTATTTGCAAAGAGGGAAGTGTTGCAGCTTGTTTGGGAAGACCAAACAAGGCCCTTAATTCATTAAGAGTAGTATAGTAATAACTAATAGTTCCTCTAGTATAAATAGTAGTTTCTTTTGTTTTGTATTTAGTTTATGTTGAATATTAAAAATACTCCACTCTGACAGTTGAGATATTGGTTGAGCTTTGGTTGAACTTTATTTAGAAATGAAGGATACAGGTTGATTAATTTCCTTGGTGTCTTCATCATAGGTTAGGAACTTTTGTGTATTAATCAAGTGAGGTTTTTGGATTTAATATATCCATTATTTGCTCTTGATTCCCTAATTTGTGTCTAATCTCCTATCTTTTCTTTTTCTTTGTTCTAAAATTTAAAATTAGGGTTCTTAGTCTTTATTTTTCTTCTTTTCTTAATTTTGTTGTCAATTAGAGTTTCTTAGGATCAATTTGCATCAAATTTGTATCAGGGCCTGGGAATAGGTTTGTTTTTACAAATCTAATCTTGGGATTTTGATATTCCAAAAAAGCAAAAAGAATTCAAAAATTTCTCTTGTTTGATTTCCTGTTTTTTACACTGAATTCTTGTTTCCTAGTGTCTTTTAAGTATATTTTTCAGTATTTTGCATCATTTGGAGTTTGGAATAAGAATTTACCATTATTGAATTTTAATGGTTTAAAACTTTGAAGATTTTGAAAATGGATCTTTTGATTAGGGTTGAATTGAAGCTTAAAAATTAGTGGGGTTAGTTCTCTAGGTTGAGGGGGAGCTATTACTAAAATTTGGAGCTATTTGGTGAAGTTTTGAGTTGTAATTTGTGATTGATATTCTTGGTGTTCTTCATAAGTTCATGAGGAAGAAGAAAATATTTTGATTCAAATTCCCAATTGATAGGTGAAAAAGGTTGTTTGTGGTCCAAAATTAGATAAGGTAGGTCAAGAATTACAAAAAAAATTAAAAATTTGAATTTTTTAAAGCAAATTAGGTGGACCAGCCAGTAGCTGCCAGCTGGTCCAACTCAGTCCAGCCATCAACAATGTTTTTTAGTTGCATCAAGCCGGCTCCATCTCATTTAGCTACATGAAGCACGAGTTCCACTCCCAACCGTCGGCTTTCATGCAAGCCAACAGCTAGCAACTCCCAAACTGGCTTCAACTCATCACCAGATTCCCTCCAGCGCGTGAATAAAGTTCCAGAGAGTAGATTTCTGCACAAAAAAATTTTAAACCCAAAATATTGTAAGAGTTGGAACTTTTTACACTCCAAAATTTTTGTAAGTGCCAAAATTCCTACTTTTCTTCTAAACTCGTTTCTCTTTTGATTTCTCAACTACTTAACATCTAATTAACATCTTTATGTACTTGTTATCTAGTTTCTAATCCACAACACTCTTCTTTGATTCTTATAACTAATCAACAAGAAGTAATTCTTCTACTTTTTGTGATTAGTTCTTGAGTCCGTTTCTTTGTGTGCTTCTTCTTTTGTGCTTTTCTATTTTTAATTTTGTAGTTAGCTTATGGATTTAATTACATTAGTCTAATTGAGTCATCCATCTTTCATTAAGCAAAATATCATTTCTATCAAGAGTAGAAATTAACACTTTTACTCACCTTCGGAACTAAACAAGATTCAACTTTAGTAAAATCAATTGTGAGGCAATTAAAGAGTGCAAACACGAGTGTTGTGAGGATTTTGGTTAACTAACATTAATTGTTTTTTTTTGTTTAGTCTTTTTTGTGAAATAGGTCTCAGGACAATGGGAAACGAATAGCAATGCCCTTCGAGAGATGTTACATTAGGGTCTCTAAAGGAATTGCTTATTGGTGTTTGCTGTAGATTGGATTTAATTGATGATTGACCGGGAAGTATGGAAGGTAGGGTGGAAAATATGGAAGGTTGTCTTAGTACTTCAAGTCTTCCTCCTCTAACTATTGGTCAAGCTTCTTCAAGTAGGCAACCCCGAAACACATCTTCCACTCTTTATATAATCCCTTACTACAAAGAAAACATCCACCTCCACAAAATTAAGCTCCGCGAGATGTCCTTCAACTACCCCAAGTCCAATTTCATCAAGATCCTCCAAACTAAAACCTACCCAACCAAAAAGATGACAATGAATTTGAGAAAGAAGAACAACATGGGAAGGGTAATGAGTATGTGGAGGAGGAGTATGGTGTTTGGGTTAATATCCCAAGAAGACGAGGTGGATACTGAGGACGGGGAGTTAGACATGGTATGATGCCACAAAGAGAAAAGTTTGAGAGGAATCAAGGATGAGTTGGGTGCCAAGGAGCGTACTATCAAAACCAAAAAGGGTATGGAACATAATATAGTGGCTTCAATATAATCAAAGTAAACTCTTCCTACTTTCAAAAGAGGGAGTGATCTCGAGGCCTATCTTAATTGGGAGTTGAAATGTCAAAGGATATTCTAACCAAATAACTTGGCCGAAATCAAGAAAGCTACACATGTCATTGCTTAATTTGAAGGGTTTGCTTCAACTTGGTGGGAATCCGTGAGAAGACTTCATCTAGCTTATGGTCAAGCCAACATACCAATATGGGAGAGGTTGAAAAGAATCATGACAAACAAGTATGTGCTAGAAATATATAGGCAAGAACAAATCACAATGTTCTACAACTTAAAATAAGGAAGCAAAAATATTGAGGAATACTTTGATGAGTTTCAAGTCATGTCAATGAAACTTGAGTGTGAAGAGGATGCTAATCATACTAAGATTTATTTAAAGAGTGGGTTAAATAAAGAGAGATCTTCTAATATGATTCTTTACAAGTTTGAATTCTTTGATAATGTTGTAGAAATCGCTATCAAAATTGAGAAGATTCTCAAGGAAGAGAAAGCCTTCAAGTCAAAGGGGTTTTCAACTTCAACTTCTTGGGGTAAAAATATGGAAGGGGTGGTTCAATATTCTTTCAATTAGACCAAAAGCAAATAGCTCAAAAAGCTATTTGATATAAAACCATCATTTGAGAAAGATACTTCAAAGAATATGCCAAAAGAAAGGGGTAATAATAGCTCAATCAAAGATTCTAAAGGTTTTCAATGTTACAGATACAAAGGTTGGGGTTACAAGATGAGTGATTGTCCTAATAAGAGAGTACTTTTCTTCTTGAAGGAGAACCATACTGTAAAGATGGGTGGGTCAACAGAAAGAGTATGAGCAAGAAGATGATGAATTTAGGGTTGATGAAGAATATCAAAATCCGTATGAAGGAGAGATTATCATTCCTAATGGAACGATGATGAAGGTGCTAATAAAGAAGGCATTGTTTCAAGAAGGGGAGATTAATGTGCCTAACTATGTAGTGAGGAGGGTCATGATTAGTAGAGCTATGGATAATCCAAGCCAAAGAGAGAACACTTTTTATTTCAATTGTCTCATCAAAGTGAATATTTATTCCTTGATCATAGATAGTGGAAGTTGTGCCAATGATGCTAGTACCACTTTGGTGGAATTCTTAAAACTTCCTACACCCAAGCATGACACACTATACAAACTTTAATGGCTAAGTGAGTGCGGAGAATTAAGGGTACATCGGCAAGTCTTAATCAATAAAAATTAGGAACTACCAAGATGAGATGTTATGTGATATGGTTCCTATGCAAGCTTTCCATGTGTTACTTGGAAGACCTTGGCAATATGATCATTCGGCTAAGCATGGTGGAAGGACCAATATGTATTCATTTGTCTTGAATGGTCACAATTACACTCTTCAACCTATGTCACCTTTGCAAGCGAATGAAGTTCATAAAAAATAATGGAGTTGAAGGAGAAAAGCAAGGGTAAAAGGAAAGAGTGCGAAGATGTCATTGCCATAGAAGAAGAAAGAAGAAAACTTGGGAGAGGTGGAAGGGTGATATGGTGTTGTTGTTGACTAAGTACAAGGAGGTTATGAGGACGTTGAGGCCCAAAGTTCTTTTATCCTTATTACACATAGGGATCAAGTTTTGAAAACTAACTATTTTATTTCTTGCTTACCCCATTCTATTTCTTGTCTTTTATAGGATTATTGTAAGACCCCGTAAAATCCTAAGATTAACTCACACCTTTAAATCTTGTTAAGGGGTCCCAAACTTAGAAAATTTTAGCTAAGTATTCTGACTTTGTGTTATTTTAGCCTTTGTAGATTGGCGACTCTATTTCAATACCCTCATGACCTTAAGTAATGATTTTTAGGTTGAATCATGATCAGGAATGTCAGTGGGTATTCTGAGATGAGTTTCGAATTTTTTGGACTTTGTTTGGATCACATTTGAAAGCTCAAACCAGTGGATTGACACGATCTCGACGCACCACATCGCCCATCTCATCGATGAATATTTTTCTCCAGCTCCCAGTGAAAATTCCAGTGAATTGACATGGACTCAATGCGGTGCGTTGGCCATCGTCGATGCCAATGACTAAGTATAAGTTTTTGATGGAATGTATCTATGAATGAGTTATGATCAAGTGCATATGGTTATGCCTTTCAAGTTGATGCTATGATTTATTTCTCATGCTATCGAGTCCTGGGGGAATTCAATACCCAAAAACTTAGCTGTTTACCTAGATCTGTGGTAGTTATAGAATCATCTCAGTAGTGTCACAAATAGTAGCCTCAGTAATTAGTCACAATTATAATTCTGTATTCAATTCAGACCTCAGTAAATCCAGCTAGTCGATAGAGCTCTATAGTATTCCATCAGTTAACAAAATTTAGTAGTACTCCGTCAGTTAATGGAACTTAGTGAACTCAATTCTGTTCAGTTAGACAGTACGATCAGTAACAGTTCAGTCCAACCTAGTACAGTTTAGAAATTAGTCCAGTGTCTATGCAGTTGGGAGTAGGATTCAGCACCGAGCGAACCCTGGGATGGGGGTATTACTGGCAGTAGAGGATTTGACCCTTAGTAGCAGTCACTGCATTACAAAACTATGTAGCCAGCGTAGGTTAAGATATCTTTATACCATACTAGGGTTGATATATCTCATACGAGTTTTCCTACCAGCGAGGGTTAATGAAAGAGCTTTCTGTTAGAGAGAGTTAACTCACAGCTTGTATTTACTCGTGGCACAATACTGATACCCTTCTAACTGGGGTTATAGGTTGGACCCTATTCTATCCAGAAAAAGGTATGTCGATTAGAAGATTACCTCCCACAGTCTCAGTTTCTGTCTTGGTATGGAACTCAGTTCAGTTCTATAGAATCATGACTATTAGATACAGCCATTCACATCAGTACAAAACTCAACACATTTTCGCAGAGTCAGGACTGTCAGCTACAGTTATTCAGCTATTAGTTATACAATATCAGTAAGCTCAGATATTAGTAAATTAGTAATTCAGAACTCAGTATCCAGTGTCATTATGACATCGGTTATAGTTTACATATTTCATACATGTAGTCTTATTCAGTTATACTCATGTTATTCAATCAGTATTGTTCATGCATATGAACCTATGCATCTCAGCCTACGTCACTTAGCATTTCAGTACATTCAAAGTACTGACGCATACTTTTTTTTGTGCTATGATTTTTTATATCATAGGTTTAGACACACGGGCTCCCGATCATACTTAGTAGCCTGATCCATCAGCAACATACTAGTGGTGAGTCCTTATCGTTCGAGGATAGATTTATTATTACAGTATTTCAGTTCTAAATTTATTTCAATTGTTGGAGTTAGTTGGGGACTTGTACCATCAACTCCTTGTTCAGACAGTAGAGGCTTTTTAAACTAGAGTATTTATAGACAGATGTTCAGTTTTGGTATGGATGTACCATACTCAGTATTTACTTAATTTTTTGAACTTTATGGAAAATTTCCACCTAATTTCCGTATAATTATAGTATTACTATTTAGTTATTGCAGCAGGTATCAGTCATGGGTTAGCTTTATCACCTTCGGGATTATGAGCATCGTTTAGCATTCGGGTTACAGACTCGGGGCATTACAAACTTGGTATTACAGTATAAGGTTCAACAGGGTCCTAGTAAGTCTAAAAGCCACATCTAGTAGAGTCTTGTGCATGGGTGTGTAGTGCGCCACACTTATGGACAAGAGGCTATTAGATATTTTAGGAAAAGTTTCCCTTATTTCTGTAATCATGTCATGCGAGTGAGCACAATCTCAAGTTATACTATCTGTCTAATCCAAGTTTCTCTTCCTTTTACAGAATATGCCTCCAAAGAGGACTAAGGGAAGAGGAACGAGAGACCAGCCATATAATACCCCACATTTTTGAGTTAGTCTATGAACCTTCATTCTTACGTGTATAGGCTATAATCAAAGTGATTCTCATGTGAATATAAGTTTCATGATCTTTATCCTAGTGTGTAAATTGCTCTTGAGGTTAAAATATTCATAGGAATCACTTAGAGCCAAGTTGATCTAAGATCATTTGATTGGTCCAAAATTTGGCATTTGATTGTACAAGGGTCTACTTTAAACGTGTATAACTTTTTATATACATGGAATATTCATCTCAAGATGTACTAAATTGTAGATAGTTGAATTAGATTTCCAACGATACAAATTTTTCCAAAATCTGATACCCGAGTGAAAAGTTACAACCATTTTTGTGAAGAGGGAGTAAGCCGAGGCGATATGCCCACGATGCACGCTCCATCGCCCCCAGCTATTTCTCAGGTCCTATTTTCATATTTTTAAGGGCAAAAGGGTCCTTTTCCTTCACCCTAACTCATCCATAACAGATCATTAAAGCCCAAAAAGCATTATTTACATCATTATTCATCCTTTTGTCTCAAAAGAAAGCCCTAGCCCCTCAAGAACACCAAGAACTCCATCAAATCTTCTTCAGGAAAAGTTTAAGAAAATCATTAAAGAACATTCCCAAGAACATTAATTTGAGTTTTCTTCTTCAATAAACAATATTCAAAAACACAAATAGGACTTCAAGTCCAACTTATTCATCAATTCTATAAGATAGTTCAAGATTAAGAATTTTTAATTGAAGAAATCCAAGAACTCATCTTCAAAAGCATCATAGGAATCTAAGATTCAAGCTTTCTCATCTAAGATTATCAAGTGAGGTATGTGGGGTTTGAACAAGGACAAATCTTTCGTCCCTGTGCCCAAAAACTTAAATTTTATTAAAGATTACATGATTTGCAAGTTGATATTTATACCCAAAGTATCTTGTTTTAAGTTTATGAAATTATAAGTAATTTAAGACTTGAATTGCATGTTTATCCCACCTATTTATGCTTTGAATTTAGGAATTATATCATGAATTGTATATACCTATTGTGAATTGATATTTTCAAATGTTTCCAAGATAATTGTTGAGAATTAAGCTTCATTATGAAATTGTGATCATTTAAGTACATATTCTTTAAACCTAAGTATGAATTTTGATATTTCATAAAAATTATATATTTAGCATGCTTTAACAAGCAAGTATTCAAATTTTAAAGAAAGATTGATCTTCTGATCCTAAGCTAAGATAGGAATCCGCATTATTTATGATTTAAAGAAAAGAGAAGCATACTTGGTTTTCCTAATTTAAGGTAGATTTCCTAAAAGTTCTAAGAAATAAGTATGGGAGAAGTATTTAGGACTGATTTAGGTATGATTCCAAGGTCTCATGCCCCAGAACTACATGCCACCGTAGGTTTCTGATTTGCCCATAATGGGTTAAGACAGTGATCACTTAATTTAAGGTTTTATTCCAATGGAAAGGGTAGAACAACTCACCCAACATGGGCAAGATGTTGGACTCCATGTCAGCTCATATGGTTAATGTCGGTTAGAAGAAACTCCCTAAGTCCCAAAGTTCTAAGATTCCCCAATGTCCCTAAAAGTTTTCAAATAAAGTATTTTCCCTAAAGTTTTAAATCTTACAGACTATAGATTTTAGAACAGAAAAGCTTTTAGAAAACGAACTGTAAAGGCTCACAAATTTTACTTAGATTATGCTTTACAAAAAAATATTAGCTTAAGATTTAAGATTTAAGAGTGAGTCCTTTCTACACTTAGACAGTATGATTTAAAGAGAGAATACAAGTACAACTTTTAGAACTAGATGTTATGACTCACTAGATTTATAGAGTATGATTTGTATTCATGATTTCAAATTTCAGTATTTCAGATATTCTAGCTTATGTGAGTCATCTACATTTAGCATGCATTATTTTATAAATTATGATGTTGAGATAATTTTTTACTTATGAATTCACCCTCATATACTCAGTACATCCTCAAAGTACTGGTCCACATATATTTCTATGTGCTACATTGTCTCATAATGTAGGTACGAGTTGTAGGACACATACTATATTCAAACTGTTGCAGATTTTAGCTAGCAGATGATGAGTCCTACTACGTCGGGGACTTTAGTTAGATGTTATTTATGTAATTTAATTTATTATTCCTATGTATTGATTTGTGGTAGTTGGGGTCACATCCTATCTATCTGTAGTCAGTATAGTAGAGGCTTCATAGATGTCAGTTATAGTCAGATATAATTTCTGTCCCTCTTTTCAGACTTTATCTGAATGTACAATTGTATCAGTATTGTATTTTCACAGATTTTGTCATTATTATGCTTCTGTACAATAAAATTAGTCATTTTATACATATTTATTCAGTTGCTTATGAGTTATACCAGTAGAAGGGTTAGATTGAGATCACTTGTGGTCCTAAGCACCGAGATAGATTTTTGGGGCGTTACAAACTTGGTATCAAAGCTCAAGGTTCAAGTGTCCTAGGGTGTCTGTGAAGCCGTGTCTAGTAGAGTCTTCCAAAATAGTATAAAAATGTCTGTAATTTTCTGCGGAAGGCTACGAGGCATTTAAGAAAAGTTTCCTTTCTTTCTTACTCTAGATCGTGTCGTAAAGTTGTTCTCTCAAAATCTCCTACCTATTTGTGTGTTACCCCTGACTTTTTCATCTATGTTATATTTTTGTGATAACATGATTAGTAAGTTTCAATTTCTCTCTATAGATAATGCTCTTAATTTACTAGCAGAAACTTTAGAAGTCACACTAGGGGCTTGAGAGGAGCTTCCTAGTGTGTTAAGTTCCTTAAGTTGAAAGTTTATGTTCTCATCTTTATGAGTTATTCAGTTGAGACAGAATTTGATATGTTCAAATTGCCTATTAACCCTTTTCAATATAGATAATGCTCATGAGAAAAAATAGTGTAAACCTAGATTGTTAAATGTAGTGTGCATTTGAGGGATATTATGAACCTGGAGTCTTATGAACATAGATTATTAAATGTAGTGTGCATTCGAGGGATATTATGAACCTGGAGTGTTATGATTCATAAGTAGTAGAACCTTATTAGAGTTGGAAGTATGGGTATAGAAGAGTAGTGGCAAGAAAAGTAGGAATGACGCTTGATAGAAAGTATAGAGGTAAACTTATGCATGCTATAGGTTTTGCCTTATGGTGATGTGTCCTGGTGTGTTAGTTTAGAGGAAGGTAGAGAAAGAGTTATTAGTTAAGGAGAATTATTATTTGCTTGAAGTATGAAAAGAGTTATTGATGGTCATTATTGTGTTGGGAAAGTATAGGATATTAGTGAAGTGTTTGGTGGTTTAGCATCATTAATTTAGGCTTCCCTTAAGGTTTCAAAAAGGAGTTTAGTTGAAACTTATAGAGCTATGATAGTAATTTAGATGAATAAAAGGGTAAATAGTAATGATGTATAGAAGAAGGATGTATCAATAGATTGTAAATTAGATAAGTCGTATGATTATGATCAATTATTGTTGTTATGAAGTTTTAGTGGACTAGTGTTTCTTGATGTTTTATTCTATAGATTCCAAGTGAGATTAGTATGTGAGGTTGGGTTGTTAATCATGCCTAGCACCAGAAACTAAGTTTGAATAGTAGATGATTTCAAGGTGGAAATAATGATTTCTTAGTTAGTGCGACTAGCTGTGTGGGAGTAATCTAGTAGGATTGAAAAGTGTATGCAAGAGCTTAAGTTTATTTATTCACAATTTAGTATGATGTTGCAGGTATGATCTAGAGGTGTGCCCAAGGTGATAAGGGGCTTCATTCTTTTCAAAATTTATTAAGTGTTGTGTGGTTAGTAGTACCCTTGAATTGATAAGTATAAATGAGGCTATGTGGTATATGATGCTTTTGTTAGTTAACTTATGGGTTATAGGATGATGATGTTGGGTATGCTGGTGTAAGGTTAGAGATGTGATATTAGTAAACTACGAAGGAAGTTAGTACGATTCAGTACGGGTTTTGTGAATCCATCTTAAGTGTAAAAAAACAAAGTTGGTGAGTGTTAAGTTGTTATATGATGACTATTGGGATATAAAAAGATAAAGTTGAACCTCAAAAGGAGGTATTAACATTGGGAGTTACAAGTTAAGATACAATCCTTCAAGGTAAGTTTAGTCTTATGTGCATTGGTTTTATGCCAGACTCTAGAGTAAAGTGATTTCAGCTTAGATTAGAGTTTATTCAGTGATCCACAGACTTAGAATGATGGCTTAAAGCTAAGGGGGAGATGATAGAATAAGTAACAAGGTCAGACTTCTAGATTCTAGTGGTGATGATGAATACTTGTGTAGATGGGGGAAAGTAAATGTGTTATGTTTGGGAAGATTATTGTATGCTTGTTTTATGCAGGTCTATAAATGGAGGAATATTGAGGTCAAACTTTTTGTCTATGTCTTGGTTAGTTGGGAACATTTTATGTGTGTCTTCCTAAAAATTAAATTATGCATGAAAGTTATTATTGATAGAGGTATTGGAGAATATGAGGAAGATGCTCTTATGGGTATTTGTTTAGAAGCACATATGTGTCTATGAAGATAGGCTTGAATGTCATGTTGGTATATAGGGGGATAATATAGTTAAGTGAGTATTTAAGGAAGTGCTGCTAAGCTTTAAAGTAAAAAGTTGCATTGCTTAAGGCCTAGTACTTCTATCCTGACTTATGATTTATAGGTCTATGTTCCATGCTATATATTTAGGGCTATATTGTTATTTCTTATTCTGAGGTCTTGTTTAGATTATGCCCGGAGTCCTTTACTTCCTAATATCATTAGAAATTCCTAAAAGTGTTGAAGAAATACCCTATTTGGGTTTGAGCATTCAGTATGATTCAGTCCGTATAGCCAGCAATCCAGTTTGACAGTCAAGCAGGCAAATTTCTATAGGTTTTCCATCTTCCAATTTAGTCTAATCTCACTACCTGAAAGTTTGTGAGTGTGGTTATTTCAAGAGGTAGTTTGTTCGCGTCGCGTCCAGGTAAATTATGAAAGTCAGCTTAGTACATGCATCATACATCAGTTTTAGATTCAGATATTAAGTCATGATTCAGTTCGTAAGTATCCTGTGTATCATCTCAGTCTTTTCCTAGTATTTCAACCAAATCAGTATCATTAGGGGATTAACGATCCCAAGGGGGAGATGCAGCCCAGAATGATTGCCCAGCTGCCGTTCCAGCCAACCACTGGTCAATACTGATGCAGCCAGGATTCGGGACTTTACCCAAATGAACCCTCCATCTTTTACAGGGTTAACATCAGGTGAGGACCCACAGGAATTTCTTGATTAGGTGCAGAAGCTTACATATATTATGGGGGTGACATCTAGTGAGAGTACCGAGTTAGCTGCATATCAGTTGTAGTATATATCTCACTCATGGTTCAAATAGTGGAAAGTAGAGATAGCGCAGATGTAGGGCCCATAGAATGGGAGGAATTTGCCATTGATTTTCTTGATAGGTTCTTCCCGCTAGAGTTGAGGGAAATGAAGATTTTGGAATTTATAAATTTAAAGTAGGGAAACATGATGGTACAAGAGTTTTCTCTTAAGTTTACTCAATTAGCCAGATACGCTCCTCATGTGGTAGCACATAGCAGGTCTAAGATGAGTAAGTTTGTGTCTAGCATATCTAATAGTGTGGTTAAGGAGTGTAGGACCGCAATGTTGATTAAGGAGATGGACATATCCAGGCTCATGGTCCATGCCTAGCAGATAGAGGAAGCTTAGAATAAAGAGAAGAAGAGGGAGAACAAGATAGCTAGAACAAGGTACCTTCAACTTTACCTAGCCTAAGTCAGAGGGTGGTAATCGTTCTCAGTTTTACCCAAAATCCTTAGTCCCAACTCTGTTCTCAACCAGTACTCCCGTGCCGAAATTCAGAGATAGCAGTAGAGATGGGGCGTCAGGCCCTAAACCCTACGATAGTGTTAACAGTGCCCAAACAAATTCTCTCTGCCAGAAGTGTGGCAAAAACCATCAAGGTATTTGCAGAGCTGGTAGGGATGTATGTTTTGGATGTGGAAGGCTAGGCCACAGAGCCAGACAGTGTCCTCAGGTGGGTTTGAAGAGTCAGCATAAGCACTTCTCAACTTAGTCTGGTTGCCCGAATTAGCAGGGTGCCGCTTCCAGTGCCACTAGTAGGCAACGCCCAAACAGACTCTATGTCCTTCAGTCCTGACAGGATCAATAAAGTTCTCCTGATATGGTCTCTAGTATGTCACAAGTTTATTATTTATATGTTTATGCATTGCTAGATCCAGGCGCTTCTTTGTCTTTTGTAACTCTTTATTTAGCTATTTACTTCAGATTCAATCCCAAAATTCTAGTAGAGCCTTTCTCAGTCTCTACCCCAGTGGGTAAATCTATCATAGCCCAATGGGTAAATAGGAACTTTTCGGTTATGGTATCTCAGAAAGTCACTTCAGCAGACTTAGTCAAATTAGAGATGACCAATTTTGATGTCATTCTCGACATGGATTGACTTTCTTCCTGCTATATCTCAGTCGACTATAGAAATAGAATTGTCTAATTTCAGTTTCCAAATGAGCCCATCCTAGAGTGGAGGGGTAGTACTTTAGCACTTAGGGGTCAACTTGTTTCCTACCTTAGGGCAGGGAAAATGATATCTAAGGGATGTGTCTATCATCTCGTTTGAGTCCAGGACTCTAGATCAAAAACCCCTACTTTTGAGTCAGTATCAGTAGCATGTGAATTCCCAGACGTGTTTTCCAAAGATCTTCCCGGAGTTTCTCCCAAAAGGGAAATCGACTTCAGAATAGACCTTCTTCCCAATACTCAGCCTATATCTATTCTGCCATATAGAATGGCACCTGTAAAACTCAAAGAATTAAAAGAACAGTTGAAATATCTCCTAGATAAGGGATTCATTTGACCCAGTGTTTCCCCGTGGGGTGGACTAGTTCTATTTATACGTAAGAAAGATGATTATCTCATAATTTGTATAGACTACCGTCTGCTAAATAAAGTTACGATCAAGAACAAGTATCCACTTCCTAGAATGAATGACTTGTTTGACTAACTTCTAGGTACCGGTTACTTTTCTAAGATAGACCTCAGATCAGGTTATCATCAGTTCAGTGTCAGAGAATGTGACATTCCGAAAACAGTTTTCAGAACTTAGTATGGTCACTTTGAATTCTTAGTCATGTAATTTTGTCTACTAATGCCCCAGCAACTTTCATAGACTTGAGGAACCATGTGTTCAAGCAGTACGTAGACATGTTCATTATAGTGTTTATAGATGACATCCTTGTCTACTCCCGCAATGAGAAGGTTCAGCTGATTATGGAAAGAATTAAGACAGCTCAGAGTCGAAGAAATCATATGCAAATATGCAGAGAAAGGATCTGAAGTTTGAGATTGGTGATTATTTGTATTTGAAGATATCTCCTATGAAAGGAGTGAAGAGGTTTGGCAAGAAGGGGAAACTCTCTCCCAGATATATCGGTCCTTACTGAATTCTCATCCGTTTCGAAAAGGTAGCTTACGAGCTTGAGTTGCCTTCAGATTTTGGGTTTAGTCCATCCAGTGTTCCTTGTCTCCTTGCTAAAGAAATACATAGCTGACCCAGCAGTTATAGTCCCTGTAGGGAGTATAGACGTTCAGAACAACCTCTCTTATAAGGAGATTCCAGTCAAAATCCTTGATTATCAGATTTACAGACTGAGGAACAAAGAGGTCCTTCTAGTCGAAGTTCTTTGGTGGAATTAGTTCGTTGAAGGAGCTAATTGGGAAGCTAAAGCAGATATGCGGACCAAGTATCCTCACCTCTTTTCCATAAACTCAGAATCAGCCTAAGGTAACAGTTTTCCCTTGAACTTACTAAATTCCATGCTCAGATTTCCCTTATAGACTTGGTATTAATTACCATTGTATTTTTTAGTTATGTATTCATGCATTAGATATGCATGTTCAACATGAGAAATTCAGCATATAAATAATTCCAGTCATGCATTCATGAATTTTGTTCAGCCAAGTTCTCATGCATAAGATATCCATGCTCAGTATGAAACTTTAGCATATCAGTAATGTCAGTCATAAAATCATATTACAGTTATGCACATCTTGTATCTAAATCTAGTATATTAGTTTTCTTAACTCAGTCAGCCTCATTAGAGGATGAATATTTCCAAGAGGGTGATATTATAAGACCCCGCAAAATTCTAAGCTTAACTCAGACCTTTAAAGTTTGTTAAGGGGTCCCAGACTTAGAAAATTTTGGCTAAGTATTTGGACTTAGTGTTATTTTAGCCTTCGTACGTTGAAGACTCTATTCACCACCCTCATGACTTGAAAGTAATGATTTTTAGATTGTATCATAATCAGAAATGTCAGTGGGTGTTCCTGGACAAGTTTTGGATTTTTCGAACTTCGTTTGGATCACATTTGAAAGCTCAAACCATCAAATCGATGCGATCTTGACGCACCGCGTCGATGAATATTTTCATCTAGCTCCCAGTGTAAATTCCAATGAACTGATGCAGACTTGATGCGGTGCGTTAAACATCGCGTCGATGCCAACGATGAGGCGCGTCGGTCTGCACGTCGCTAGGTCAGTTTTTAGTCATTAAAAAGCCCCATCCTCAAGGGTAATTGGGTCCTTTTCCCTCGTCTATCAGCCCCAAAACACGAAATTAAATCCTTCTAAGAGTAAAAACTATTCATTCTTCACAAGTTGCTCTCAAGAACAAACCTAAGGAGATTTCAAATTCAATTCAACGCTCAAGAAGTTACCATCAATCTTTCAGAATTTAATTGCTAAGGTACGTCAAATGTTCATTTAAGGGTCCCTTCGACCCTTGGAGTTCAAGAATCTATTTTTAAAACCTCAAGTGTATTGAATATATAAATTTTATGTTGGGTTTGATTATATTCATGATTATAATGATTAGTTGGGTTTCTAATCCATGTTTTGTTGCAAGTTTCATGTGGAGTTATTTTATATATGTATAGAATCATGTTAATCCATGCTAAACTACCGGTAGCTGTTTGGCCATGAAAACTAAAATTTTTCGGAGTTGGAGTTGTAGTTGAAGTTGGAGTAGAAATTGGAGTTAGAGTTGTGTTTGACCATGTCTTTTTTGAATTTCTTTTTTGACTTCTGAAAAAACTTTTTGAAATATGATTTTATGCCCCAACTTTTACAAACTATCAAAATCACCCAACTAAAATTTACCTACTAACGGGAAAAGAACACAATTAGACACTTTTATAAAAATAATTACATATACATGACCATATTTAATGAATTTCAATTATGACATAGATAATATTTACGTTAATAGTCGTTTTCTCATATTTGAAAATTTTAAATATGAATGTTATATTAACAGATTACTGCTTCTTATTTTTTAGGTAACAAATATTATCTTTCAAATAAATTTATTTTTTTAGGAATTTATTTAATTTATTTCCTTTATTTTTCATTCCTAAAAAATAGGAAATGATGAGTTGTTAGTAAATTTTAGGGTGCCGCTAATTTATTTCTTTAATTTTCTTATACATGAAAGATTTTACTGTGTGTGAATAAATTATTTCTATATAAAACATACTTTGCATATTTATGGTATATTATATCATATACCATAAATATATAAATATGCTTAGTATGTTTCTTTATACTTTGTATATTCATATATGTGTGTATATGGTATATACATTGTATAAACTTCATATATAACATACTTTGTATATTTATATTACAAATATAATACTCTATATATTTATGGGTATAAGTATAATACTTTATGTATAAAGATACCAAGTATTATGGTATATAACGGTAGCAGTTGTAGTTTAAGGTATAAATTTATTAAATTGGACATATTTTTTAATGAAAAATATGTATCACCGATTTATATTTTAGCATATACATGGTATAAACTATTTATATTTGAATAGTATAATAAAAATGTACACAATATAATATATATAGTCAAATTAAAAATGAGAATAATTTGTGGCAGTGGTAAACTAATCTGCTACTACTTTATTAATTCCATAAATATAGAAAATAATTATCCATTATTAATTACACGACTATAATTCCTTAACGTCTGTATCACAATAGAAAAATTATTATTATTATTATTATATTATAGTAATTAGGATCATTAGCAGTAAAATAATGTCTTAAATAAGGGAGAAAAATAACGATGAGAGAGAGAAAAGATATATATTAATTAGGATACCATTAAGTTTGAAATTATAATTATCTTATTCTTTAAAACTGCTATATACGTAATATTGAAAAACTAATGTTATAAGGAGAGTTTTATGTAAAAATTTAAAAGATCAGGGTTATATGTAATACTAATAAAAGTTGAAATTGGAGTTGGAAAATTGTGAAAACATAAAAAACCTATTTTCCCTTTTCAGAATTTTTTTTGAAATTATTTTCTGAATTTTCATGGTCAAACACCACAATTTTCAACTCCGAAAAGATTTTCTGAAAAAAAAAGAAAAATTTTCATGGCCAAACGAGCCCTTGAAATTGTAAATGGTGATTTGAATTATGGTTCCCATATGAGGTTAGTGTCATATGCATGGATTATGTCCTCCAAGTGTTTGATAAATTGCTCATGTAAACAAAGAAAAAGGGAAACCAATCATGTCATGTTAGCTTATGTGTAATTTGTATCATGCAAGTGTTTGATGAAATGTCTCTATGAATGAGTTATTATCAAGTGCATATGGTTATGCCTTTCAAGTTGATGCTATATTTATTTCTTATGCTATCGAGTCCTGGGGGTATCTAATATCCGAAAACTTAGCTGTTTACCTAGAGCTGTGGTAGTTACAGAATGGTCTCAGTAGTTTCACAAACAGTAGCCTTAGTAATCAGTCACAGTTTAGAGTTTAATATTTAGTTCAGACCTCAGTAAATCTTGCTAATCAATAGAACTCTATAGTATTACATCAGTTAATAGAATTCAGTAGTACTCAGTTAGTTAACGAAACTTAGCAAACTCAGTTCAGATCAATTAGACAGTATGATCAGTAACAGTTCAGTCCAGCCTAGTACAGTTTAGAAATCAGTCCAGTATCTATTCAGTTGGGAGTAGGATTCAACATCGAGCGAACCCAGGGATGGGGGAATTCCTACTAGTAGAGGGTTTGACCCTTAGTAGCAGTCCTTGCATTACAGAACTACGTAGCTAGCGTAAGTTGAGATATCTTCCTGCCAGAGTAGGGTTTATATATCTCATATGAGTTTTTTTGCCAGCAAGGGTTGATGAAAAAACTTCCTGTTAGAGAGGGTTAACTCACAGCTTGTCTTTACCAGTGGCATGGTACTGACACCCTTCTAACTGGAATTATAGGTTGGACCCTATTCTATCCAAAAAAAGGCATATCGGTTCGATGATTACCTCCCACAGTCTTTGTTTCAGTTTCAGTCTCGGTGTAGAACTCAGTTCAGTTCTACAGAATCATGACTGTTAGATATAGTTATTCAGTTCAGTATAAAACTCAGCATAATTTCACCAAATTTGGACTGGCTGCTACAGTCATTCAGCTATCAATTATACAGTATCAGTAAACTCAGATTTTAGTAAATCAATAATTTAGAACTCAGTATCCAGTGTCATCATGACCTCAATTACAGTTTAGGTATTTCATGTATGCACTCTCATTCAGTTATACTCATGTTATTTAGTAAGTATTGTTCATGCATATGAACCCATGTATCTCAGCCTACCTAACTTAGCATACCAGTACATTCCAAGTACTGACGCATACTTTTTTTGCACTATGATGCTTTATATCAAAGGTTCAGACGCACGAGCTCCCGATTATACTTAGTAGCCCGATTCATCAGCAACATACAAATGGTGAGTCCTCATTGTTCGAGGATAGCTTTATTGTTATAGTTTTTCAGTACTTAATTTATTTCAGTAGTCGGAGTTAGTTGGGGACTTATCCCATCAACTCCTTATTCAGACAGTAGAGACTTTTCAGATGAGTATTTATAGACAGATGTTCAGTTTTGGTATGGATGTACCGTACTTAGTATTTACTTATAGTTTTGAAACTTGTGGCAGATTTTCATCGAATTTCTACATAATTACAGTATTACTATTCAATTATTGCAGCAGGTACCCATCTTGTGTTAGCTTGTGGTCCTTCGAGATTATGAGCACCGTGTAGCATCTGGGGTATAGACTTACAATTATGATATATCTTTCCTAAGGAGCTTCCAAGGGGATTACCCCCTCTTTGGGGTATTGAACCTCAAATTCACTTCATACCAGGTTTGTAATTACCAAACAAATTAGCCTATCAAAGTAATTTGAAAGACACAAAAGAACTTCAAAGGCAAGTTGAGGATCTCCTCAATAAGGGGTATGTACGATAAAGCTTGAGCCCATGAGTCATCCCGATTATATTGGTTCCAAGGAAAGATGGCACATGAAGGATGTCTATTGATTATTAGACAATTAATAAGATAATAATAAAGTATTGACACCCTATCCCTAGATTAGATGACATGTTATATGAGCTTAATGGTTTTTATGTGTTTTTAAAAATTGATCTTCGGAGTGGGTACCATCTGGATGAATCCCAATTATTAATAAAAAGTTGCCTTCAAGACCAAGTTTGGCCTATACGAATGAATAGTGATGCTCTTTGGTCTCACCAATGCTTCTAGTACCTTTATGTAGTTAATGAATCATGTGATGAAACCGTTCACAGGGTTATGTGTTGTGGTGTACTTTTTTGATATTTTAGTTTATAGCAAATCCATAGACGATCATGTTGAGCATTTAAAATATATTTTTAATATGCTTAGACAAGTGAAATTATTTGCCAATCTTGAAAAATGCTCTTAATGTGTTGATGAAGTTGTATTTTTGGGATTTGTTGTAAGCTCCCTAGGTGTTGAAGTAGATGAATCCAAGATACATGCTATAAGAACTTGGCCAACACTAAAATCTATTAGTGATGTAAGGAGTTTTCATGGATTGGCTAATTTTTATAGAAGGTTCGTCTAAAGGTTTAGCACCCTTGCCACCCCGTTGACTAAGGTAATTGAAAAGATAAGCCTTTCAAGTGAGGTGATGAGCAAGCAAAAGCTTTTGAAACTTTGAAATCTATGATTAGATCGGCTCCTTTATTATTATTTTCTGATTTTGAGAAAATATTGAAGTTGAATATGATGCTAGTAAAGTAGGCATTGGAGTCATCTTAATGAAAGATCAAAACTCCATTGCTTATTTTAGTGAAAATCTAAAAAGTGCAACTTTAAACTACTATACTTATGACCTTGAATTGTATGCTTTAATTAAAGCAATGGGCAATTGGCAACATTACTTATGGTCCATAGAATTTGTCATTCGGACTAATAATGAGTCTTTAAAACATCTTTGGTCCCAAGGAAAGTTGAACAAAAGGTATGCTAAGTGGATTGAGTTTCTTGGAAACTTTACCTGCTGTAATCTAATACAAGAAGGGAAAGGAAAATATGGTGGCTGATGCCTTATCAAGAAAACATGTTTTGATAAATACTTTGTCTTCTAAATTGATGGGTATTGAATGCTTAAAGATATTATATCGCAAGGACCCATACTTTGCAAAAAATTGTCTAGATTGTAAAGAATAGGAAAGGGAAAGGTGGACAAGGGATAAAATTCTATTCCATTTTCTAAGTTTGATGGTTTCTTGTTCAAAGGTAAAAATCTTTATGTTCCCATGAGCTCTTGGAGGGAACTTATTGTGAGGGAGGCACATTATGGGTGATTAATGGTTCACTTTGGTATTGATAAAACCTTAGGGATTCTTGAAGAATAATTTTACTGGCCAAAAATATGAATTGTTGTTGTTAATGTTTGTGGTCAATGTGTTGAGTGTAGAAGTGCTAAATCTATGATTCTTCCCCAAGGATTATATACCCCTCTCCCCACTCCTCAAAGACCTTGGTTTGATATCTTTATAGATTTTGTGTTAAGCTTGGCAAGGACTAATCGAGGAAAATATAGCATTTTTATGGTGGTTGACCAATTCTCTAAAATGGATCATTTTATTGCATGTAATAAGTCTGATGAGGCACCTCATGTTGCATCTTTATTTGTTGAGAATATGGTTAAGTTGTATGGTATTCCCAAGACTATAGTGAGTGATAGGGACTCTAAGTTTCATAGCCATTTTTGGAAGGCATTGTGGGGCTGCCTTGGGACTATATTGTTGTTTTCCACCTCTTGTCACCCACAAATCGATGGCCAAACCAAAGTGCTGAATAGGACTTTGGGTGCTATGCTTGTCGCCATGGTTAAGGTGAAATTGACCTCTTGGGAGGAGCATTTACCTTTGGTTGAATTTGCATATAATAGAGTAATTCATAATCCTATTGGCTTGACTCATTTTGAAATTATTTATGGTTCTAATCCACTAACCCCTTTAGATCTCACCCTTTTGCCTCAAGATATTGTTTTGATTTTAAATGGTAATCAAAGTGCCAAAACTATGAAGAAACTCCATGAGAAGTTTCAACTCCAACATGAGAAGAAAATCAAAATTTGGCTATGAAAGCAAATAAAGGGAGAAAAAGAAATGTATTTGAACTGGGAGATTGGGTGTGGATCTATTTTTGCAAGGAAAGGTTCCCAAACAAAACAAAAGGAAAGTTGATGCCTAGAGGATATGTTCCATTTCAAGTTCTTGCAAAACATAATGATAATGCCTACAAGATTGACCTACCTCCGAATTATCAAGTCCATAACACCTTCGATGGAGTGACCTCTCCCCCTTTGATGTGCAAGAGGCCGATACTTTAAATATGAGGACAAATTCCTTTCTAGAAGGGACAATGATGCAAATCATGTTGCCTCAAGGCCATTTACATGGAGTCAAGCAAGGGAACTTCAAGCCTTGCAAGGACTATTTGCAAAGAGGGAAGCATTGGAGCTTGTTTCGGAGCACCAAACAAGGCCCTTAATTCAGTATGGCTAGAATAGTAATAACTGGTAGTTCCTCTAGTATAAATTGTAGTTCCTTTTATTTTTGTGTTTAGTTTATGTTGAATATTGAAAATACTCCACTTTGAGAGTTGAGAGATTTATTGAGATTTGGTGGAACTTTATTTAGAAATGGAGGTTGCAAGGTGATTAATTCCCTTGTTAGTTTTCATCATAGTTTAGGTTCATTTATGGATGAATCAAGTGAGGTTTTTGGGTTTAATATATCCTTTAGTTTCTCTTGATTTCTTAATTTGCGTCTAATCTCCTATATTTTCTTTTTCTTTGTTCTTAATTTCAAATTATGTTCTTAGTCTTTGATTTTCCTCTTTGCTTAATTTTGTTGATAATTAGGGTTTCTAATGACCAATTTGCATTAATTAATTACTTATTCCTCAAATTATTTTCCAATACGTATTACTAAATATTAATTAATATGATAATATCGTAAAATCGCTATACCAATTATTATTTTCTTAATGGGTGAGTCATGTCAAAAGTGAAAAGTAAAATCGAATGGAGTGAGTATTAAAACAAGTAGTTACGTTTTGAAAAGCAAACACAAGGGGAGGCATATCATTAATATGTAATAATGATACACGCGAACATAATAGTTGTAAATTTCCTAGAATATTAATGTTTGTCCAACTGTTACTAAAGGTTGCATGAGAAGTAACAATATATAGTAGCAAATGCAATAACTCAACTCACTAATGACATTAGTGGTTTTGGATCTAGGCTCAAACAATGTTACAATTCAATCTCTCCTTTTGTGTTCTAGTAGTTCATTTGATGTTCTGAGACTTTGAATTAGTTATTTTTACGTTTTTAAATTTATTGATTTGGTTCAAGTTGGGATTTACTGTGCTCACATGAATTTTAATTTTTTTTCTAAAATGTCATTTCAACTGTTATGACTTTTTTTTATGTTGGAGTATTGCTGAAGGTAATTAAGAAGCAAGTAAACCGTGTAGAATTGATAAATTGAACAAGAATCCAAGCATAAATTATAAAAGTATTATTGAAAGAATAATACGATACAGTGTGTGATAAAGTCCTATATAAAGTGTATGCCTTTGAAGTTAGTTATAACTAACTCAACTACTATTGTGAAGCTATCTATAGGTGTTTATAGTTGTGATTGTACTGACCTGCTCCTTTAACTACTGACTAACATGACACAATCAACTAAGTATCTTAAAACTCCCCTTCAAGCTAGGAGGTATAAAGATGTTTATATCTCCAAGCTTGGACAAGAGATACTCATGCTGATATTTAGACAAACCTTTAGTTAGCACATCGGCAAGTTGCTGCTGTGTAGGTATATAATTCACATTGATCAAACCTTGTTGTAGTCTTTCTCTAATGAAGTGACATTCTATCTCAATATGTTTTGTTCTTTCATGGTAAAACAGATTAACAACAATTTGAATGGATGCTTTGCTGTTAGTATAAATCAGTTCTATCTAATTCTTTCAAAACTCTAATTAGGCAAATCAGTTCAAAAACTGTGCTAGCTAAACTTTAATATTAGCCTCGAATGAACTTCTTGAGACTGTAGTCTGTTTCTTAGCTTTCCATGAGATCAATAAACCTCCTAGTTTTATTATATAGCCTATAATAGATATCATTTTAAGAGGACATGATGCCTAATCAACATCACAAAAGGCAGTAATATTCTTATTTGAATTGCTAGCCAAAAGCAATCCTTGTCCTTGTTGCTTCTTTAGGTACCTGACTACTCTTAATACTGCATCCAAGTATGACTTTTTTTGGTTTTCAAAGGAACTGACTTAGAGTTTGAGTACTAGATGAGATGTTTGGTTTTGCCATATTAAGATACAGAAGCTTTCCAAACAATTTTTGGTACATTGTCTGAGCTACTAGAGGATCATCAGGTGTATTTGACTTTTCTTCAAGTGTTCATCATACAGTATAGAAGTTAACTTGACATTAGTATCAATAGGAGTGTTTGCTGGATTTTCTGCAGATAAACTAACCTCAAATATCAATTCTGGCACCTACTCCATGTAGGTAGTACCTATGGGGCATAGGTACCCATGTAGGTTACCCAAAATCTTCAATTTTCATATCTTTTCTCCTTTTCAGCTCCAAAGCCTAGTTTTCTGCAAAACACAACACAAACACATTATATCTAACAAAAAGACCTAAGTAACTCGTATATTTTCACCATTTTATGCATAAAAAATTCTATGAAATCATAGTACATCAACACCCTCAACATAGAACATTTACATGTTCTCAGGAAACACTGCCCAACAAATAAAACAACGTCACTTAACTAAGAGAAATCTAATCTATCTATGGAAATCAATCTTCAACTTACGCTAAAAAATATTAGCCCCTCCTATTTTAACACCTCAAATCCCACTATATGTATCAATGAAGCACAACAATGTGACACAAGGAAATCAAGATGTAGCATTACATTAGCAACAAACAACCATGCATACATACATGTTACACTACTCAAATAAGTAAGCAGCTAGCAACACAACCCATTCGCCCTGACATCAAAGAAGTCCCAATCACTTATATGAAATCGTGCATGTCAATGCAGGGATGATCAAGAGATACTCACTCTTACAAGGAAGTTCTAATCAATGTGTATCAAATACCATAGGCTTGCCCTTATTTTCTTTACCTTTGCTTTCAGTCAGCCGGGTTAGGATCACTATAGGACTTTACTCGGCTTGTGATGTAGGCTTGGGTGCTTGTATGGTACATATGGAGATTTTTAGTGACTAAGCCTCCTTGGCACTATACTTATGTTGGGGTCCCACTACTCAACTAATTTCTTTATTCCACCCTTATTTCTCCCCTTTTATTCTTTTATTACTGATTCAGGTTGGATGTGGTTTCTTATTCTTTCCTTCCCTTTTTCTTTCTTTTTCAAAATTTTTTTTTTCTTTTTTCTTCCATGCCCAGCCATACTTTCTTTTCTCTTATTTACCCTTATTCATACCCACTTCACATTATGCACTCCTATGATAGCCGCCGTGAACTTAGGCAATATGCCTGAGTGGAGGTGCACAATGTTCAAGGAGGACCAGGGCCAAAATTAGTTCATCGTAACATAAATGGGAAGGTGAAAGGTGAAACAAGAAAAATGGGCTATAAGGCTCAAAATAGGGATCAAGGGATATTTATTCACATTTGGATCGTTTAGGCTAAAAGGGGACTTATTTCAAGAAGGACCTATGATCCTTTCCTGATCGACTATCCTACATTCTAAGCAAGACTAACCAAGCAAGTTTTGGATTCAACACCCAAAGGGAAAAAAGTAGTATCTCACACACACATAGAACAGGGTCACATCACAAACTACTACCTATCCGGTTTATATAATTATTAGCAATGATTACTATGTCCCTAATTATAATGCCATAATGAGATTCACAATGGTCAAACATATATACATATCATACGCAGTTCAAAATAAATTTTAGAAAGAGTATTAGTTTTCTCAAAAATAAAAAACAAAGTATATCAACTGCCCTAGATACTAAAAAATCTCCTCATTACACAAAAACACAACACAATATGAAACAAAATATCATACAACATAAAATAACCCTAGACATGTCAGTTCTACAACTATATCACGGATGACAGAAAAAAAAGCATGACAAAAAAAACCCACGACAACTATGGTATACCCCACCCTCAACTAAAAGACTACACACTATCCCCAGTGCATGTAAATAATTTAAAGCAAGGGAATGAGGACATACCTAGGACACATTAGGCACCAAGAATTGACACAGATGCAAAAAATAGCAAAATACCTTGGGTTGCCTCCCATGCAGCTCCTGATTTACCATCTTCGCACTACTCAGCTTCCTTGGCTACTCAGACTTCACCGAGGATGACCTTATCAAATACCTTCACCTCATCAAGATTACCTAAATAGTGATTCACATGCTGTCTGTTCACTTTGAATAGAGTTTCACCTTCTCTTTTCAAATTTACAGCACCATGAGGGAATATTCTAACCATAGTGAATAGTTCATATCAGATAGACTTCAACTTTCTGAGAAGCAAGTGAAGTCTTGACTTATATAATAAGACCAAATCACCAGGCTTAAATATTATTTTCTCAATTTTCCTGTCATGATATGGTTTCATTGTTTGTTTGTATATAGCAGAACTATCATAAGCACAGAGTTGGAATTCATCCAACTCATCCATCTTGCTGAATCTCAACTTCGCTCCATCATGCCACTCAAAATTCAACTTTTTCAATACCCATAGTGCCTTATGTTCAAGTTTAACCAGCAAGTGACATACTTTGCCATACATATGCTGATATAGAAAGGCACCTATGGGGTTATCAAAAGTTGTTTGGTAGGCCCACAAAGCATCATCTATCTTTCTTGACCAGTCAGTCCTATTGGCATTCACAGTCTTCGCCAATATGAATTTGATCTCTTTATTAGAGACCTCAACCTGTCCGCTTGTCTAAGGATGATAAAGTGTTTCCACCTTATGCTTTACGCTATATTTATCAAGCAGTATCTTAAACATACGGTTGGAAAAGTGAGATCCACCATCACTAATAATCGTACGGGGAGTGCCAAACTAAGAAAAAATATTTTTCTTTAGAAATGCGCTGGTACTTCTACCTTCATTATTTGGAAGTGCATCTATTACCACTCATTTTGAAACATAGTCACTCGCCACTAGAATATAATCATGCCATTGGAGCTCGTGAACGGACCCAAAAAATCAATTTTGTATACATCAAACAACTCTAGCTGTAAGGTAGGTGTCATGGGGAATTCATGTCTCCATGATATATTTCCTTGACGCTGACATTGGTCACAGGCTTGATCAAAATTATTTGTGTCCTTATATATAGTAGGCCAGTAATACCCACACCAAAGGATTTTATGGGTTGTACAAGTACCACTATGATAACCCCCAACTGGTGATGAATGACAAGCTTTAAGAAAGCTCATTATTTCCACCTTATGTATACACTTCCAAATAACACCACTCACAGAAATCCAAAAAAGATATGGTTCTTCCTAGAAGAACTTCCTTACCTCATCCATGAATCTCCTAAGCTGTTGGAAAGATAGGTCTTTTGGAACAAGATCACCTTCAAAATAGTTGGCAAAATCAGCCAACCAAGGGATTACGTCTTGAGATACTGCCAAGAATCGCTCATCTGGAAAAGTATAATCTATGTCAAGCTCATCCCTTAATTATTTTATTGCCGCTTTCTCAAGGCGAGATAAGTGATCCATAACCTAGTTCTTCGTGCCCTTTTGATCTTTCACCTTAAAGTCAAATTCTTATAGCAAGAGGACCTAATGTATCAACCTCAGCTTGACATCCTTTTTTGACATAAGATACCTTAATGCTGTATAATCAATATCGACTATGACTTTGGTCCAAATCAAGTCAGATCGAAACTTCTTAAAGGTAAAAACCACTGTAAGTAACTCTTGGTCAGTAATTGTATAGTTCTTTTGTGTGGGGTTTAACACCTTGCTAGCATAATAAATTGGATAAAAGATCTTCTCTTACCTTTGGCCTAGGACAGAACCCAAGGCCACTCTACTAATGTCTCACATAACCTCAAACGGTAAGACCAATCAAAGATACAATGATAGGGGCTGACACCAACCGCTCCTTCAGGCACTCAAAGGCCTTAAGATATACATCATCAAATAAAATTTTAACTTTTTATCTAAAAGATTTCAAAGAGGATTAGAAATTTTTGAGAAGTCCTTAATGAATTTTTTGTAAAAACCAGCATGACCCAAGAAACGTCAAATACCTTTCACTGAGACTGGTGGTGGCAACTTTTTTATTACTTAATTTTTGATTTATCTACCTCAATTCCCTATTGTGCTCGAGAAAAATACTGTAATACCTCGGGAAATTTTTTGCGTAAACGTGTTGGGTTCTATCTTCTAGAATGAATTATAAATTTTTGGTGCGGAATGTCTTAGATTATGATCCACCATTGTGTAGAGTATCGAATAATATTTCCAACGATATGTGGATCATCCAAAACGGACACCAAAACGACGAGTTATGAATATTCCGATTGAACCGTGAATAGTAGTGAACAGTAAAACGTGCAGGAAAAAGTACTGAGGCCTGGCGTATTTTTGCTCCAACTTTAAATGATCATAACTCCTTGTACATAATGATCTAGTTAATCTACTATATATCAATGGAAAGATCTCTGAGTCCTCTTTCTAATGAAATTGGTTTCATCCAATTTGTCTATCGGAGCAAAAGGTTATCATCGATCAACTTCAGCCTATCAAAAGAAAATTTTTGGGTCAACTTCAAATGATCATAACTCCTCGTACACAATGATCTGGGTAAGGTACTATATATCTGTGGAAAAATATGAGGGTCCTTTTTCTAATGAAATTAGTTTTATCTAATTTGGATATCGGAGTAAAATGTTATGGTTTATCTACTTCAGACTATCAAAATAGTCCCCCAAAGGACAGAGTTGAGAATTATTTGATTTTTAGGGGCGTTTTGGTCATTCACCTCACCTAAAATTCATCCAAACCCTATATTAAAGCTTATTAAAAGAATTATATGTTATATTTTATTAAATTCCCTCAAAAAGAAAATCCTAAGCTCCTATATCCAATTTCAAGAACCTACAAAGTTCACCATTAATTCTGCAAATTTATTCAAGATTCCAAGTTTCTAGTTCAAGAACTCCAAGAACCATCATTCAAAGACACGATCAACATCTCAAAAATGAGTATCAATCTAAAG